>NC_012870.2:68696928-68996928 GCF_000003195.3 Sorghum bicolor | reverse complement strand
TTTTCTGTATAAAATATAAAAAACAGTGGTTTCGTAAGACTAAGAATTTATCTCAGCAGAAGTTTTTGCTCAGCCCAAAATCCACAAAGAATAACTTGCTAAGTGATATGAGTGGTCTATATGCAACCTCATCTGCCTAGTTTGCACATCATTTGTTCAATTGTTCTGATGTACTCATGTACATGAGTCAAATAGCACTGTCACTGTGTATCCAGCAAGCTTTTTTTCCTCTAAGTATTGCACCGATAAAAAAATGGGGGCACTTTCTTTGATAGCACTCAATTTGAAGGGTCTGCTCCCATGCTATCATTTTTCACCATATTGCAAAAATAACACTGCAGATGCGAATCATGCTTCATCTAGCACTGTACCACTAGATAGCAAATCAATGGTCCAGATCACACCTTGAATCACCTCCATTTAATCCCATGAACATGGTTCATGCTCATTCACATCCAGCCCAAATCTGGAAGTGGCAAGGTCTCCTGCGTCTGTGTAGAGTATCATGGGAAGGCGCTCAGGGAGGGATCAGGAGGGGCGGAGAGGAGCCGCGACCGGGAGGGGTGGAGAGGAGGGGATCATGCGCGCGGGGAGAAGGACCTGTGGGCAGAGGAAGTCGCGCGCAGAGGTGTCGTGAGGTGGGTGGCCGTGGTCCTTGGAGTTGGTGGTGCGGGAAAGAAGAGAAGTTGGGGTAGATGGAGGAGCCGGAAGGGACCCGGATTCTCGATACCATGTAGAGAATTATGGGAACACCTCACAACCATTAGGGAGGGGTGGCTTTCATATATATAGTCAAGATACAACTTGGAGTACAAGTTACATGATATACATGTGTTAGACTATACATATCTCCAATAGTCTGTCACCTCCCTACTATCCTCACCCCATCCCCCTGGCGCCCTTGGACCCTCTTTTGCACAAAACAAGCAGTCGATGAAATCGAGTCACTGCTTCAAATCAAGCCACCACCACCAATCAGGGGACGAGCAAGCCTGATACTGTGCCCGGTTGCTGAGCTGCCCGCCCACCAAGCCCTGCATCTAGAGCAATGGTATGAAACAGGAGAAGCCGTGAGGAGCACGTGGAGATGTGTGCCCTAGGCTGCCAAGTCATCGCACATTCTACAGCAGGCAAGTGCCAGCTTGCTTTTCCTCTCACCTCTCTTTGGTTATGTCCGCTTATCAGAGAGAACAGAGATCACCAGAGAAGGCGACGCTGACAGAGCTTGACAGAGTGCTATAGTAGGGGGAGGGGAACGGATGCAGTGGTGTGTTTTCAACCCTAAAAATGATGGTACTGCAGCATAACGGTTTGGATTGAGTGCTATGAGGGCTTTTTTTTCCTTTTGTTGCTTTTTAAAAAAACAGCACAGTCTTACAAAAATATAGCCTTTCGATGTGCGTGGTTCAGCTCTATATATTGCATCTAAAACATGGTATGTATATATTCAGATAGCTGGAACTATTCCTGAGATGCCTTACTTTCCTTCAGACAAGTATGCATGCATTTCTTTTTTAATCATGTGCTGATATTCTAGGTTGGGCTACCAGCTCGTGGTAAGACCTTTACAGCAGCTAAACTTACAAGATATCTCAGATGGTTAGGTCATGAAACAAAGCACTTCAATGTTGGAAAGGTGATCATTTAGCTTAAGCTAATTTTGTAGAGAAACATGTGTATGGTATCACTAATCGTGTTTGCTATTTTGTTTTGTAGTACCGCCGGCTCAAGCATGGAACTAATCAGGTACTTGCAACTTATTGACTCATTGTACTGGTTTTTCAGGCAGGAGGGGGGGGGGATCCATTACTGTTCTCAGACTTTTATTTAGTTCTTGTTATTTTTATGAAATATATAGCTTGCAATTCCAGTTTCGTTTTGCTCCTATATAACCCTGTCCAAGAATTTCTAATAGCATCTTGTTATTTTGAGCAGACTGCTGATTTCTTTCGTGGAGATAACAGGGAGGGTGTGGAGGCACGCAACGAGGTTAGTGAATTGCATCAGGCATGCCTTTCTAGAAACATATACTATTTTCTTCTTTTTTTCTTGTAAGATCTTCCCCATGCTTTTTCAGGTGGCTGCATTAGCAATGGAAGATATGCTATCTTGGATGCAGGAAGGTGGTCAGGTAGGGCATTGATTTGGTAGCTCTGCATTAGTGCTTCTCGATGATTTACTTTCAGCTGGTCTGCAGGTTGGTATTTTCGATGCCACAAACAGCACAAGAATACGGAGAAACATGCTGATGAAAATGGCTGAAGGAAAATGTAAGGTATGATTAAATCATTGTGTGCATATTGGCATCCTTTGGGTTGTTTGAATTTTTTGTCTCCTGCCAAGTGGCAATAGTATTTTTTATCTCGAACTAAACAGGAGTGCCACGTGTCATTTCATTAAGAAAGTGCCAATAGTAGTGTTTGGCAGTTGTCAGCTATGATTCATGATTATTTTTTTGTTCACATGTCACTTTTACAGCTGTCAAGCATTCATGCCCACTGCATTTAGAAGTTATGACATTTTCAAATCATTTATGTTGGGTGCACTCCGTATATCAGGATGAATGACCTTTCCTTGTAGACATCTTTGTTCTTGTGGTAACCTGCCCCCTCCCCGCTCCCCTCCCTTCTAAATTAGTAGACATGCATACCTAGTGAACATGATCTAAATAGAGAAATGGTGGCTTCTAATAAGGTTCTCTTGTGTATTCATTCCTGAAGAGCTAAGAAATTTGCTTGGCAGTTTACAGTTGGCGAATAGTATTATCATCGTCTAGACTGGATCCATGTACTTGCATTCTCTAAAGGACCTTCTCTCGGTTACAGTGGCGAAGCTAGAACAAATTAGAGGGTGGTGCCCTTGTCTTGTGGGTGCATAGACTTGTGCTATACGTGGTGCATATATGGTAAAATTTTAGAAAAAATCACTGTTTTTCCAAAATTTGGGTGGTGCATTTGCACCCACTAGCTTGTAGCTAGCTTCGCCACTGCTCGGTTGCAAAGTGGAAACCTCTTTGAATGGTCTATGCATTTGGCACCATGGTGTGGAGATCATAGCTCATGGCCTGTTGCTTCTTAGTAATGCATAAAAAAGTTATATCAGCAAGAGATTTGGTCTTATCTGGCTCAAAAAATAAACATTACTCCATCCTATCACTATATATAGGATCAGCCACTCCAGAGCATTTGAAACACGTCATTGTTTTCCATGTTAGGATCATGGGAGCTATCAGCATTCTGATTTAACACTAAAATATAAAGAACTGAGAATACATTTACCATGCAAAGATTCTTCTTGCCAGCAGACTCAGCAAAACAGGAATTACCATGAAAAAACCTAAAGGCAGGATAGCCATTTCCGTCCCTCAACTATCGTCTGATGCTCAATTTCGTCCCTAAACTACCAAAGTGGCCATTGCACTCAAAATTTACTTTTGGGGTCAATTTCATCCATGGTCATTTCAGTCCTCAAACTTTTCTTTTAGGCTCATTCTTGCTCCTCATCCTACGTGGCACACCACATTATCATGCCTCATCAACCCCAGCTCCATCACGAGCGGAGGTGAATGGTCTCTATTGAGAGGACTGCAGGTTGTGTTGAGCTAGGGATGTTGGGATACACACGGGTGATGACACGGCTGGGTCAAGTGACCGCAGGGGCCGTTAACTATGCCAAAGGTGGCGTGACCTACAACTGTGCACAATGGGACAAGTGCATGACACCAATGGGGTGGAGGGCTGCAGGCAGGTGCAGGTGGTGGAGTGTTCTGGTGGAGAAGGCCTTTGAGCTGCAATGCATCCAGGATTTGCTTTAGCATCTCTAGAACAGTAAACATGGTGTGCCACATAGGATGAGGAGCAGTGCTGGAGCTGATGAGGCATGAAATGAAAGTGGCATGCCACGTAGGATGAGGAGCAAGGATAAGCCCAAAAGTAAAGTTTGGGGACTAAAATGGCCACTTTGATAGTTCGTGCAGAATTGAGCTAAAAAGTGAAGTTTGAGCACTGATATGGCCACTTTGATAGTTCAGGGATGAAATTGAGCCTAAAAGTAAACTTTAAAAGAAAACTGAGGAGTGTTCTTGTGTTTTCCCGTTTGTAGGTTTTGAGCTAGGGGGGTCCTTTTGGACTTGTTTTAGTCTTGCTGCAAGGTGATCTGGTGAAGATCGTTTAAAACCGGAATAGTTTTTTTGGGGGGTCTTTTGGTAGGCTCCACTAAGACTGCTGGCGATGTTCTTTGTTTGGGTGACTTTCGTTAGCGGTCCAGTTCTGGTTTTTTTCTTCGGTTTCTGGTTATCTGCCTTATCTGTAAAACTATGCTACTTGCTTTGTATTTCCGTTCTTCGTAATGGAAATGGGTAGTTCCCGTGTTGAAAAAAAAAAGTAAACTTTAAAGGCTGAAACAACCACTTTAGTATGTTTACGGACAAAATTGAGCATCGAGGGATAGTTCAGGAACAAAAATCGCTATACCGCCAAACCTTAAGTATTACATATTGAGAGCAAATTAGATTATCCAGAAAAGTCATTGCTGAGGTACTTATGGTCCTGTTGCTGCCACCCAACTGGAACCTAGACTAATAAATCTTTCTTCTGAGTGTTATATGGTAGTGTGGGGAGAGGTTGAAGATTTGCTTAGGGAGAGGGTGGGTGACTACAATCACAAGAGTGAAATTTGGACCATTTGCCTCATTTATTGAAAAAATGTGTGAAGTTTTCTTTTTTCTTTTTTCAATGCAAACAGTTTAAAACAAGTGAAGATCTAGTGCACTCCTTTGGAAGAATTTTTGTTTTGTTTTGTGACAGCATTTACAAAGTAATCTTGTGTAGTTGCACAAAACAGATTTTCTGATAAGATTTTTCACGAGGCGTCGCATATGTACATTATGGAACACTATATTAAGCTCCTGTGCTCCTGTATGGGGTGTATTACTATTTCCCTTTAACATATGGGTCCTTGCCTTTGCTTTCTAGATCATCTTTTTGGAAACATTATGTAATGACCAAGATGTTCTTGAGAGAAATATACGATTGAAAGTTCAACAAAGTCCCGATTATGCAGAGCAGTAAGAAATAAATTTATTTGCCTGCCTATTTGCATCCTGTTGGTGCACCATTTTATGCAATCATTGTCTGATGTTACAGAACAGATTTTGAAGCTGGTGTACAAGATTTCAAAGAGCGATTGACCTACTATGAAAAGGTCTATAATTGCCAAATTATATTATATAGGAACACAATTTTTTTGTCAAGAGAATATAGTATAGTTATCTGTAACATTTTGAAACCTTTTCAGGTCTATGAACCTGTGGAAGAAGGTTCTTACATAAAAATGATTGACATGGTTAGTGGGAAGGGAGGCCAAATAAAGGTATGTATGAACAGTCAGGTGGCACATGTAAAAGTAATATCAAAAGTTTTATTCCCTGTGATATTGCTACTTTATGATTGCTTAATTGTACAATCTTGAACTGGTTCTTTTGCTTATCATACAAATACTAATATATCGAGTAGAAGCATATGCACTGTTTTGAAATGTAAGACAAATTGACTTTCTGCATATATATACTAATGGCATACCTTGCAGCCTTGCTTCTAGTGGCATATTCCTAATCTCATACCCTACTTTGGTTTTCATGCAGATTAATGACATAAGTGGTTACTTGCCTGGACGGATTGTTTTCTTCTTGGTACATACACAGAAAATCATATCCTTTTGTTGTGCGCACATTAAGACTACTGGATACCTTTGCAGTTTGGTGTACCCTTGTAGGTCAAATCATAATTTGTGTTGTGTTTAGTGATTCAATAATACAGCTATCTAATCTGCTGGGGTCTATCTGATTAGTTTTATGTTTATATGAATATTTTTGTCAAATTTCTACTCTGCTCTTTATCCTCACAATGTGGTAATTGAGTAACAGTGAATCCTCACAGCATCTTTTTTTCTCGCTTGAACCTGGAGAATTCAACACACCACTGACAGATATAGATCAAATCATGATGAGCTTTTTCAACTGGGTTATGTATTGTTACAGGTTAACTGTCATCTGACGCCTCGTCCTATCCTGCTAACAAGACATGGCGAAAGTATGGATAATGTCAGAGGAAGAATTGGTGGAGACTCTTCTTTGAGGTCTTAGTTTCTTTATTTGTATTTCTGTCATTAGTATCTTTGATTTCTTTGTTCTGCCTTTTGTTATTTACCTCTTTGCTGTCATTTTAATTTGGGTGCCATGCTAAGGAAAAATCCATAGTAAGTTTCAAATGTTCGCGGTCTTGCATGCCAACATGCACAACCAGTAGAAGTGAAACATCAGAAGATCAAGTCCAAGTAAAAAAATCGTTTCTTGCTAATTTTTGCTCTCATTTTTTTTACTTAAGTGCACAGGAGAACTGTATGTCATTGCGGTAAAGTAGGAATGAAGTTATGAACAAACAAACACCACCTTGCCCTTATTTATTATATTATCATTGATGAACTTTGTGATATATGTACTGTAAATTGGACTTGTGAGCTTACCTTGAAAGGGGGAAAAAGAGAGGGAGTTACATGTATGGGAGAAGTAAATCCATCCATCTTTGCTTATGCTTGCATGGATGCAATATTTGGGCAATTCTTGGTGTATGCTAATTTTGCATTCTGCTTTTGACTTTCATGTGATGGAATAATTGGTATGCAGTGAGGTTGGTGAGCTTTATTCAAGAAAGCTTGCAAGCTTTGTGGAGAAGCGACTGAAGTCCGAGCGGACTGCCTCTGTAAGTATGCCATTTGCTTCTCCGTTCAGTGAAGGAAAAAATAACCATTAAGTTCATTTGCAACAATGACAATGATTTCAGATATGGACTAGCACACTCCAGAGAACAATATTAACAGCACATCCGATCATTGGTTTTCCAAAGGTTAGCTATCATAGGTGATAGAAAACGGTCTAGCAAGACTGTCCTCTACTTATAGAAGTGTTACCAAAACTACTTGTTTCTCCTTGTGTTCAGATACAATGGCGTGCTCTTGACGAGATAAATGCTGGGGTATGTGATGGGATGACATACGATGAAATAAAGAAAAGTAAACCTGAAGAATATGAGTACGTGAATTCACTGATATCATGGCATTTTATGTTAAAAATTCCCTTTCATCACTGAAATTTTGGTCAACGTTCCACTAGCTTGTAAATCTGATTGGGGACCCTTGTTATTACACAATTTTTCAGTAGCACCCCTCCCCCATTCTGTTTGCCTCATGTTATATACCTTCTCAGATCACGAAGAAAAGACAAGCTGAGGTATCGTTATCCAAGAGGAGAATCCTACCTTGACGTCATTCAAAGGTTGGTATGGCCTACTTGATACTATTGCATGCCTCTATACATGATTCAGTTACTTATATGTGTTGATACTTAATCTTAAAATTCCTCTGTCCAGATTAGAACCTGTAATAATTGAGCTTGAACGGCAGCGTGCTCCAGTTGTAGTCATAGCTCACCAGGTAAGGACCACCATTTTCATTCTTCTGTTATTTTTGGTACTAAGCTATTGTAGATGCCTGAGAAGAATATTCTGTATAGGCTGTGTTAAGAGCACTTTATGCATATTTTGCGGACAAACCACTCGAGGAAGTCCCAAATATTGAGGTAAGGCATTTTGTGCCAACAGTACTTTCTCCGGTCAGAAATATGTCTATCTAGGCTTGTCCTAAGTCAGACTTGTTTAGCTTTGGCTATCAATATCTTAAAAATTGTATAGTTAGACAACATAGTTTGGCATGACTGAATTCATTATGGAAACTATCTTTATAATACATAATGATTTTCATGTATATATTTATAAATATTAGAAATCAAACTTAAACAAATTTGACTTAACACAAACATAGATGGACTTATATTTCTGATCAGAGGTAGTAATTGATTATTTTACTGTGGCTAAAAATATGTTCCTGCAGATACCTCTGCATACAATAATTGAGATACAAATGGGTGTTGCTGGTGTTCAAGAAAAACGGTACAAACTCATGGACGCAATTCATCCCACAGCGGGGTTGTAAGAAACAATGCCTTCTAAAAGCAATGGCGGCACAAATAAATTTTGTGATGATATACGCATCACAACATTCAATCAATTAGAAGCTATAGTTCGAAGTGGAATATTACCCCACTAGGTTTAGCTCATAGATGATTTGACATTTGACTTACAAATTTTGGCTGGTTATGTACTCTTCGTAATTCATGAGTTCTGAGCATGTTAAGTCAGGTATGAGTTTTAAGCAAGTTTATTCAGGTCCTCAAGACTCGGGGCTCGTGCCGAAGACATTTTTTTCGTAACGAACTCCCTTTCAAAAATATTTACATTTTTTTATTGGAAAATATTTACATTTTGGTGTGCGCCTGCCTGCCCCTTCTGTCTTCGTGAAATATAAGAGTTTCATGGGTCTCATTTAGTGGGTTGATTTCCTGTCCAATTGACATAAATGGGCCTGAAATTTGAAGATATGATTGGACATGATCTTCATCCCAAACCCCCAGAATTTGAAGGTATGATTGGATATAATTGAACCGAATTCTGAAATTTTCCAGTACAACTTTCCTTCTTTTTTCTGCTAGTACATGCGAAGAATATACAACAAGGCACTACTAAATTCAGTAAACACTGCAGTGGATTTTGTAATAGACCGTGCAATTACATTCGTTCTTGTTAGTTATCACGCACACAACGTTGGTTGGTAGTCCTAAACTAATTGAATCTATTATATATTGATACACTATATTGTTAAAAAGAATTTGACCGTTCGCTGATAGAGTCTAGAAATAACAAGATTAATGAAAAAAGAAAATAATATAAACCATTTGGTTTTAAGATGATCTAATGTATTACTTTAAATCAAAGAGTCCGTGCAGGATACAACTAAGAAATAGTTAATTTGAAATAATAAAGTAAGAAAAAAAAGTAACATTTGAGTTTGGAAAGAAAAAGTGGCCAAATATTGGAAAGAAAAAAATACCTAAATAAACGGTCCATGTATAACACAAGTAGTAAAGGCGACATTTAAATAAAAACTATGAAAAAAATAATATTTTTATCTCAAAATGAATTGGAAACGAAAAGGTACCCAAATAAGTAGTCAATATAAATTAGACAGGAAATCAATTGAGATAAAAATATAAGTCTTTCTTTTTCATGTTGTAAAAAACACAAATAAAAAACAGTGTATTGCTATAAGTGAAGTTAACTTTCGCAGATAGCCAGTGGGAGCGCCACCCACCTGAGTTCGATTCCCGACTGGGATGACTCAGGTGTCGCGCCTCGAGATTTTTCCCATATTTGTTTTCTATAGGTTCTAGATATTCGTGTGGCGCCATAATGGGATTATGACGTGCCCGTCGTCTATGAGGTCTGTACGGCTTCGGTGATCTTCAGAAAGACACGCGATGTGTATAGGTTGTAGTTTCTAGGGGTGTGCATGTGTGTCGGTGTGTGCGGTGTGAGTGTGTTGAGTAGAGTTCAGATACTACAACTATATTAGGGATTCAGGTTAAAAAAAATAGTCTTCTCTTTTCATTTTCATGTGCTAGAACTACCACATTGATCCTACAGGTCTAGATTGTAGTGTCTAGATCTATCAAAAGATATATAAAAAATAAAGCATGCAGACCAAACTCAAGTACAGAAAGAGACAATGGCATAGAAATTATATAGCATTATGGAGCACAACTCATTTTTTCCATGGTGAGAAAAGATAAGGAAACGACATATCGGAAGTTATTAAAACCCACTCGATTCTGGGAGCACCAAAGCATTCGGGGATTCGTGGCTCATCCCTGTTGACAACTAGCGTTGTTTATTTTTTAGAAAAGCCCTTGTACTTTCTAAAAACTAACCCGCAATCCAGCCAGCCTCTTGATGTTCATTTTCCAGACAGCCCCCTCCACCCAGCACGAAGCCCTGAACCCTAGCCCCGTCTGCTCCTCATTCAATCATTCTCCTCTCCTTTCTCTCTCTTCTCCCCGCTGTTTGAGCTCGACGGACTCCCCACGTCAACATGTGCACGAATTCGACCATATGGCTCATAATCCGGTGAAGTGAGCTCCTCCGCCTCCAGATATGTTGTAGTAGCTCCGATTGTGCCCCCACCCCTGATCTATGAAGTGAGGAGTGTGGTGCGGCAGAGCCGGAGCCCTCGATGGCTCCACCTCGCGCCATGGGCTGGGACACAGTCCAACACATGAAGACCAGCAGCTTCGTTGCTCCCACCAGATCTGCGAGCTCCTTGGCCATCATGTGGGAGCGTTCCTTCTTCCACCATATCAACGAGCTCTCCATCATATGTGAGTGTACCTCGTCAAGCGCCACTAGATCTAGAAGAAGGGAGATAAGGCACCTGTCACCTACAGAGAACCTGTCGCACGACTGTGGCACACTGGCCACAGCTCGCCCATAGCCACATGCGTGCGCAGGGAGAATGGCGGGTGCAGGGTCGAATCTGGCTATTCGTGCTTCTTCCTCCGGCTCCAATGCACCTACCTCATCTAAGGCGCATGTGAAGCCAGTAGGTCTATTTAGCTACGCACTACATCCTTCCCGGTGAGTTTTGGACGCCCTCTGCTCCAATCGCCTATTCATCTACATACGTGTGCCGGCGACCTGCTTATTTCCTTAGCACAAGAGGTTCAGTATAAGGGCCTGTTTAGATTTGAAATTTTTTGGCCTAAAGAGAAATTTTTTTGTGGAATTAGGGCGTGAGAACTAAACGGGGTCAAAAAATTTTGGGGCCAAAATTTTGGGCTGCAACTGTGCACGCACTCCTATGGAAGCCCACCAATAACAACTTGAGCTGCATGCAATTGCAGTTATCATTGGTGGGCTTCCATGGGAGTGCGTGCACAGTTGTAGCCTAAAATTTTAGCCCTAAAATTTTTTAGCCCCGTTTAGTTCTTAGGCCCCAATTCCACAAATTTTTTTCTTTTTGGGCCAAAAAATTTCAAATCTAAACAGGCCTTAACACCTAGAAGCAGCAAGTAGCCATACCATGCAAGTGTTTATGCTTATGTGAATGCCTTGTGTTCATCTCCTTTGAATGGTTTTCATTTTAGCTGGCTTTCCTTCAGCAGTTGTCTTCTCAAAACCACATATAAATGAATTGGTGCTTATATTGATGACCGTTTCTTCATTTGGTGTTGCTACTATAATATCACTCTGTATGAACTTGAACATATTATGGCAGGAATAAGCTAGATAGTAAGGATTGGAAATAAGAAAAAAAGAGATCAAGTTTAAATTTAATCCATCGGTGTATACTTGCTTATTCAGCATTCTTGTTTTCCCCTCATGATTATCACAGTTTGGTTAGAGCTGGTATTGGATTGAGCTTAATTCAACACCCATTTGGACTTTAGCACTTGAATATCACTGTATTTGAACTGACTTGGATGTGGACATCCATCACTTTTGCATCCAACAATGTTGGATTCTACTGGACAAAAAAAACATAATAATCCAATTGTTAGTCAGTGCTTCGAATACTCTCTTACTGCTACCTCAAATGATACTTTGTCCATTTGATTTATATTGTATACCTGTCAATATGTTCCTTTGTCATAGTTCGCTTCTTGCAATGTTTTTATTATAATGCTTCTTTCTACAACTTCTTGGCTTCTTCCAATGCTTTTTCTGTGGCAGTTTTCCAATTTCCAGTGTGTTTGCTATCTCTTGGTGCCTACTATTTCCCCTCCTTCATTGGCAGTAAATTCAGCTATGAAATGGGAGCACACATATAGCTCTGTTGCTGGATTTTGTAAAGCGGTGAATGGAACAATTGATCTTTCTTGGCAGTTCGTCTAGATGTTTTTGGTTGTCCTACGGATTCTAAGAGTAAGAGGACAGTGCTGGGTTTTCTGTATATGACTTCTTGATGCTTGTTAAGTGGAACTATATAACGCCATTCTTGCTATAGTTTTCTACAGCTTCTTGGCTTCTTTCAATGTTTTTTCTCTCTAGATTATGGAAAGCAATGAACAGAGAGTTTGACATAATGTTTCATTTATATTTAAAATTGGATTTCTCTACTCTACCTGCTATATCTTGCATAACCTAAGCCATTGTGCATGTTATGAACCCATCAAGGGTGACAAGGTAGTGTTTTTATTGCATTAATTAGCGCTTTTTTTCTGTTGCTCCTCATATGCCTGCTTTTGAAAATTGTGAAAGTTCTTTTGTCAGCTACACACTCGGTGGAAGACATATTCTGGCTTTTCAAAAAACTTGATCTAAGATTAATGTTATAAGGAGGATCCTGAACCCAACTGTAACTATTTAGTTGTGTAATGCATCATTGAGAGCAGAAGTACGATGGCTCATAATTTGTGCTATGTGCTTATTGAAGTTATGTCCTCCATTTGCGTGATAGTGACAAAGATTATATCTTAGCTATATTTGTTAGTCAGATTAGTATGTCGTGAAATCATTGTAGGGCGCCCAAAACCTGATGTTCTAGTAATGTTTATGGCCTATGGATAAGTGCATCCATAAGAGATATCCAATCTAGCCACTAATGGTTTTTTTTTGCATGTCCATAAAAATCATTGAAGCATTTTGAATTTCCACGTCGCTGCTTCAGCCGTTGTGCTCTAAACCTCTCCATCTAAAACTGTCCTTTCATCATCGCTCTAAGATCGTTGATCACTCTTTTCATATGTTTCTCAAAGTTTTAGCACTACCATCAATATCGACGAAGGGAACAACTAAATAGAATGTGTCAGTTATGATGATTATGGCTCAATTTTTATTTATTCCATGGTGGCGAGTGGTGACCAAGGAGAGTAAAGCAGGTTTAGCATCCAAGATTGTGACAAAGTCATGAATGTTTGTGCAAGAAGCTTGTGAGAAGTGCAAGGGACATAGTTCGGCTTTTTTTTTCTTCATGAGTTTGTGGTCACAAAGTGAAAATTAACATGGTCATAGTATGGTCCACAACAATGCAGTAGAGTGTCATAAGGGCAAATCAAAGATCATTAGCTCATTGTCAATGATGGTTCCATGGCTTGCTTTGAAATGCTTACCAATGGATGTTGGTGTGATGACAGATAGCAATTATGGATCCGTAAGGCACCAAATGATTCAACTCAAATTTACAAGAGAGCCAAAAATTTGGAAAATTTATGAGAGATTTTCACGATTTAATCAATAAATAAAAGAATTAAAATTACCACATTTGACACCCAACCAATTAACATAGTAAGTACATAAGATCTAGTGGAATATTTTTTTAAAAAATAGTAGAATATTTATTTTTTATAGACGGCAATATGTAAACTTTCTAGCATATTTGACATTTACACATATAATATTTATATCTTAATGTTAATATACAAAAATGTTTAGACCATCTGACTCTATTTAAATACTACCTAAACAATCTAAATACTAAACAAAGTGTGTCGTTTAGTGTTTAGAAGAATGCACTACCCAAAATAAAGAGAAGTTTCAAGAAGAGAACGATTAGTTACCCACGAATGATATTTTCCTGTTCTGCCCACAAAATTTACTATAGTAGTAATAATTATGTAAATAGTCACCAGCGATTTTTTTTTTTTTTTTTGTTGAGAAACACCAGCCACCCACAATTACCATTGGTGGCTGTGACTCACAATTACAGATCGCTGGTGGGCTGGTGACCTGCTCATACGGTAATTGTGAGTCATACCATACCCACAATTTCTTTTCCTTTATAGTGAACAGCCTGCGCGGCCTGTGACCACCATACTAGTATTCTCTGCTCAACAGCTCAAGTGCCCACCCCCACCCTGCCCTCGGCCTGCTTGTTTAGCCAGCCTCCGTTTAGTTTCGCACGCACGACGAGATGCCCGGACGCAGCCCGCCACCGCCGGAGAGTGCCTCCGGGAACTGGAGCGACGGCGAGACGGCGCGACTCATCGACGCGTGGGGCCCCGTCCACCTGCGCCGCCGCCCGCGGGGCCTCCGCCTGGAGGAGTGGCGCGCCGCGGCCAGGGCCGTGAACGCCCACCGCGCCGCCGCGGGGCGCCGCTTCAACCGCACCCGCGTCCAGTGCCAGACCCGCGTCCGCACCCTCAAGCAGCGGTACAAGGAGGAGCTCCTGAAGCAGCCGCCGTCGGGGTGGCGCCACCTCCCACGGCTCCACGCGTTCCTGGCCAGCCCCGACGACGACTCGCCTCCGGGCATTCCGGCCGGGGAGCCGGCGGTCGACGCCAAGCAAGAGGTGGCGGAGGAGGCGGCCGGAGGAGGCATTGGGCTGGCGGATCGCTGGAGTGTTCCGAGGAGGCCGAGGAATGCGGCCGCAGGGACGGGGTTCTGCCCGGGGGCGGTGGTGGTGAAGCTGGTGGAGGTGTACGAGCGCGTGGAGCTGGCCAGGATCGCCGCCGAGAAGGTCAAGATGGAGATGCAGCAGGCGCAGAAGGCCATGATCGACGCCGTGAAGATGGAGCAGTAGAAGGTGAAAACCGCGAAACCATGCTACCAAAGTTCCCCTCCCCTGCCACTGAAGATGAAACATGGATGCTTGGTACTTCTATTTCTGGGTATGGAGTACATAATGTGTGCCCTGCCGAAGATAGCAGAGTAGACCTTACTTTACTGCTGTAGTACATGTTTTTAGAACTTCTGCTAGTGCTTGACTTTAGTGTAGTCGACAACAACGTATGTAGTAGTAAAATTATGAATAACAGGTTGAAAATTAAATGGTCGGATCGTTCATTTTATCATTACATTTTTAGCTTTTTTTTTCCTTTTTTTTTTTACTACTCCTACTTGTTTGCAGTTACCTTTGGGCATAGCACAATTCTTCTGGGACTGGGAGGAGGGTTGGTTTCCTAGATGATTGATCCGGCCATAAGTATACTCCCGTCAGTTCTATTTCTATTGCACTGGCAGCCGAAATCGAACATACATAAATGTGACCACCTCCATGCGTGAAGGCACGGAGGAAAGGAAGAGCGTTACGCCCTCAGCGGTTCAGCCGTAGTCCTCAGCTAGTCCGTCTTCCATTTTCCATGGCGCGTACAACGCGGCGTTTTGCAGCCGAAGCACCACCGCGCCTTGGGCTACCTAACTCAACATCAGTTCGATCTCGCCGCACCGTCGGCGTCGACTCCCGCAGACGCGCGCCGGCCGCCACCCCCGCTCCGCCGGGCCGCCCGCCCGTTGCGCCAGAAGATGCCGCGGCGAAACAAGCCCGTGGCTCCCACGGGACAAAAGCGTTTCAGTGGCCGGCGCACAGCACCCAGCTAGCCACCCAGCGTGATCGAGCAAAAACCTCAGCGTGAACGTGAGCGTGACCGCACCCGAGTCCACTCACCCTGCACCGTGCCGCCACGATGCACGCATCATCCACCCACACACACACACACATATACACGCGTACGACGGAACCACGCAGTTGTTATGGGTGGACGCGACGCGACCGACCCGCCGATCGACCGAGCAGCGGGCACAAACATCACACGCTCCTCACGGCCGCACCAAACCGGACCTCCCTCTCGAACGAGCCTCTCCCTCCGCCCGTCGTCCGCCAGCGCGGATGTCGTCGTCGTCGTCGCGCCGCCGCCCGCCGCCGCCGCCGCCGGCGTGGACGCCCGAGCCGTGGAGCGACGGGGAGACGTCCGCGCTGCTCGACGCGTGGGGCCCGCGCCACCTCCGCGCGCGCGGCGGCGCGCTCCGTCCCGCCGACTGGCGGGCCTGCGCCGACGCCGTCACCTCCCGCCGCGCCGCGGCCGGCCGGGCCCCGCGCACCGTCGACCAGTGCAAGAACCGCCTGGATTACCTCAAGAAGCGCCTCAGGGCCGAGCGCTCCAGGCCCAAGGGGGCCCCGCCGACGCCCCCGCCGGTCTCGGGCTGGCTCGACCGCCTCCGCGCGCTGCTGCACCTCGCCCCCTCCGCGCCTCCAGGGTTCGCGCACCGTCTCCGCGCCAAAACGACGAAGGTTCAGGTGAAGGAGGATGACGACGAGAAGGCGAGCGGCGGGGCTCCTCTGCCCCGCTGCTGGCCGCCGGTGCCGAAGCGGCCGAGGACGGCGGTGGCGCTGTCGCCGTTGAGCGCCGCGTCCGGGGACCACCCTGGAGGCGGCGGGAAGAGCTGCACGGGAGTGGCGGCGGCTCTGGATAGGCTTGCCGGGACGTACGAGCGGGTGGAGGCGGCGAAGCAGAGGGAGGCGACGCGGCTGGAGGAGCGGCGCCTCGAGGCGATGCGTGATCTCGAGATCGAGCGTATGCGGCTCCTCGTCGACGTCGCCGTCACCGCCTCCGTCGGTGTCGATGGCGCCGCCGCCGCCGCCGCTGCCACAACCGCCGGCGGCGACTTCTAGTTGGTGAGTTATGGTTTTTGACTTTTGTTCCGGTTCAACTCGTGCTCGCGCTAGCGGAGCAGGTCACGTGTGGATGATTATTACGGAATTCATGTTCGATAATCGTTGGTTCATGTTGGAATCGTGAGGCAGCGCGGCTAGAAATTTCCACTTCACTATGACAACACCAACTAACGCATGTATGATCATTCAATTTGGTTAGACATTCTTAATTTCTACAATGGACATTGAATTGGTTGCTCAGATCGTTTGGTCTGTAGTACTACAGGATATTAAACAAGCAATGCTGGTCTTTCTGATCAAACTACTTATTATGCAAGCTTTGCTCCTGCTGAAATGTCCTTCGCACCTCTTGCCAATAGATTACAGGATTCGTACTTCCATAAGCGCTTGTTGTTGTTCAGAAATGGAGTGATAATAATCTGTTTATTTGTGTGAATGAATGCATGAGAGTTAATCACGTCTGCCATTCAATCTTTCAGAAGATACAACTCCCTAACACTTTTGTTGTCTTCGTTCTCTTTTGCAGAGGGACTTGGATCACAGGCTGGCCAAGGTAGCCAATTCCAGCCTATTTTTTTTTCTCAAAGAGACGCCGATCGCATCATGGAGATACAAGCCACTTGATGTGATGTTCTTCTGAAAAGTTCAATCGGTTTAGGTTACAGGAAAAGCTTAGCCAGATATAGGATAGCACATGGTGAGATTTTTTAAGTTCACTAATTGCGGGTCTGCAGCAACTGAAAAGGGGAGAGGCTTAATAGCCTGAAAAGTGTCTCTGTTAATTTTAGCTATTCAGGCTTCACTTTGGTAACTAGCGCTGTAATCCCTCTTGGTTTACAGCTGTTCGGCTGCTCAGTTGCGAGACGTTCTGATCATCCAGTACATATGATATCTTGGATGCTTTGTCTGATGCTATATATGTTGCTCTGCCTATGATCATCACTCTGCTAATGATTGCGTGCTTTCTAGCGCAGTGGTGCACATGTACTTTCCCTGCCATCATTATTCATTCATCCATTCATCATTCTAATGATTGGGAAAGGCTGACAGGCGATAACGGTTTCCCAGCAGAGCAGCTATCGATCAGAAACAGATAGACGTTTCAGAATTTTCAGGGTGATTCAGAGTTCATAGCATATATTGTTCCAATATAATTAAAAGCCTGTTTTTCAATGTAACTGAGTGAGATCTTATAGATTCCATATAATCTTTTTACAATTCATCTCAGCACCATTGTTTTATGGATCACTGAACTGCCCCTGCATTCAGTGGTCACAACACAACATGGAAGCTTTGAGATGTATATATAAAGATATGTAGAGATTTTCTTTCCTATATATCAAGATCGAGATATCGAAGTTTATTTATGGTGAGGATTAAAATCTTGAGAAACTCAAGAAAAATAAAAAATCTTTTCATATTGTTATCTCCTATTATCACTTGCATAAAGTATAGGTGCATACTCCCTCTCTCCCTGAAAGCTTCAACTCTTAGAATTCGTGTCAGTCAAACTTTTCTAACTTTGACCAACTTTATAGAAAAGAGCATTAATATTTATCACATAAAATAAGTATCTCACGAAAATATATTCTATAATGAATCTAATGGTATTAATTTGGTACTATAAATCTTAGCGTTTTTTTTTCTATAAATTTAGTCAAAGTTGTAAAAAATTGACTTAGAACAACTCTAGAAGTTGCAGCTTTCAAGGACAGAGAGAGTACATATCATGTATAATAAAATACATAAACAGAGAATTGACACATCTGCGGCCACTTCTACCTATGGATTTTTTTCCGAAATGGTCATGGAAGGCTAACTTGTAGTGTGGCATTAGAGCAACTTCAATAGACTCTATGTATCCTTCCTAATTGTTAGGCATATATGTTTTAATAGAAAGATACCCTCCAACAACTTCTTTTAAGTAGTTCTCCAAATATTGCCATCATTTATTCTGATTTTCTCGCTAGAGAAAGATAGATAACAAAAATAGTTCTCTAGAGTGTGTACAAGATACAAAAAAGTTGTTTGGGGTGAAACACATAGAAAATAATTTTTATACAGATGGTTCTACAAATAATGATTTAGAGAGTGGGTTTTAGAAAGATTCTTGGAGATTCTCTTAATATTTGTATCTGGTTCGCTCTCATTGCATCACACATGCAACATGCAGGTGCCACGTGCAAAGGCCATGTTTGGATCTACTGATAATACTTACACCCAAAAGAATGAACTATGGAGTTTATACAAATCAAATTGATATAATTTTAATCAAGTTGATAGTAAATTATGTTATCATTTATATCTGCAACTAAGTTTATTATAGAAGTATATTTAATGACTAATTTAATGATATTTATTTTTGTATTATATTCCTCCATTTCAATTTATAGGTCGTCTTAACTTTTTACTCAACTTTTACTATATATCTAGACATATCGTATATCTAGGTATATAGCAAAAGTTATATACGTAGAAAAGCCAAAAAGACCTATAAGTTAAAACGAATGGTGTAATATTACTCACTCCATCCTAAATTATAAGTCATTTCAACTTTCTTAGGAGTCAAAGCATCTCAACTTTGAATAAATCTATATGATAAGATCATAACATTTATGTTACCAACTAAGTATTATTGGATTCTTCAATACTTATATTTTCATTTGATGTCATAAACCTTTATAATTCTCTCTATAATTTTGGTCAAACTTAAGATATTTTGACTCTTCAAGATTCTTGGGATGACTTATAATTTGGGGTAGAGGGAGTAGTATTTTCATATATAACTTTAGTTAAAATTTAAATTGTTTGGCTCTTAAAATATTAGAATTATATTCTTCTATGAATAAAGGAACTGTAATCCAATATTAGCTGAGGTGTATGTGGATCCAAACAGATCCGACTAATAATCAGCTAGGCACCCAACTACCAAAATAACCAAGTAAAAAAATAAGTTTGCTGAGTTTATTGAAAGTAGTAACAATATATGTGTCTCCAAATAGGTTTACCATAAAATGTATTTTATAATTAACTTAATAATACTTATTAGATGTTATAACATTTGGTATTTATTATATATTTTATTAAGCTTAAAATTATTTGAATCATAAAAAATGACACATTCTTTTTCGACGGATGGAGTATATTAGTACTAACTATTCCAATCCAGCTAATAATAGTTTAAAAAATAGGTATATGTGTCCTTCCACCTTTCCCTATGGACATATCTTACAAATAATAACAAATAAAAAATAAAGATAATTTATAGATAAAACCATCAATATATCTAGCAAATCCAAAATTAATACAGGGCGACAATGCCATATGCTCGGGCAATTAGTACGCCGAGCCGCAGAGGACGAGACGCATGGCACATCAATGGGCCGGCCTGTTACTAATTTGGCCCAGGCCACTTTACTGGGACATTTTATACGTGGGCCGAGCAACGTTATGTTCCCGCATAAGGACCACATATACAGCGGACCACGCGCAGAAATGACATCCGTCGGTCCGTCCGAAATTCCTTTCATTGTGGGGAGTGAGACCCAGAACTACACAAGGAGTATGCTTTTAAGTTTTAAAAAGAACGACACAGTACTACTTTGAGCTCGAGTTTGGAACCATTTGTGGCTTCTGCCACACGAACCCGTACGGCATTGGCACCCATGACTCGTGATCACGCGCACGCATGGAGCAGTGCACCGAACATAACAGGGGCGACACGCACCACGTCCTCCGTCCGCTTGGTTGATGACACAACGCGCCAACTACTAGTTCTCGCAGCCATTTGTTGGCCACGGACAAATGGGTGCGAGCGTGCGGCCCATTACTGGGGGAACTCACGATACACCAAGTATCTGTATCTCCATCTTCTTTTCATCATCAAGGAAAAGGAAAACGAGAGAGCAAAAAAAAAAAAACGCGTGACGTTAACCTACCTGTAGCGTCAGATAAGCTCTTGCTGTTTCTGAAAAGTCCGAGGTCGATTTGGACGCGTGCGTGCGTGCCCGCACCTTGCACTTGCACCGCGCCGCACGAGCTTGTCGCGACGCGCCGCTAGCAGATCGCTGGGACCTGGGAGTCGGGGGGAGCTTGGATATGATGAGCACAATGCACATGGGGTCGTCCGCCTCCCCCATCCATAATCTTGCACAGCTCAGCCCATGACCGTGATGGGTGGCGAGCTAGATTAAGCGTAAACAGTGTGTAATGCCCCCACCAGCCACCTGGGTCTTGTTTAGTTCTAAAATTTTTGACAAAATAAACACTATACCACTTTCGTTTGTATTTAACAAATATTATCTAATTATAGACTAACCAGATTTAAAAAAAAATCGTTTTTATAAATTATAGATAAACTGTGTAATTAGTTATTATTTTTATTTATATTTAATGCTCCATACATATGACATAAGATTAGATATAACAAGAAATCTAATTTTTTTTTGCAAAAGCTAGACAAGGGCACAAGGCCCTGGGTGACGACGGGAGGGATCCACGCTAATCCCCGGCTGCTATCTCTATCGCTGCTGTATCCTCCTCAGCCTATCACTTCATCAGCAGCACCCCATGATTGCTGCTCCTCACGTACCGGAGTACGTCCAACCTTTGCCCCGCACCGATGGGCCCCACGCCCCTCGTCGTTCCATGTCATGATCCCGCGCATTATCAGGAAGCCAAAACAGTGTCATTCCCAAGTCCCAACCTACAACAACATTCCATCTAGTCTTTTGAAGTTTTATATATGTGCGGTATTAAAAAGTTGGAGGTCGAAAAATACAATAAACTCGGCAGCGCAACCTTGCCGGGAGCGACGCCGGAGTCCAGAGGCAGTGGCGGCGGTCGGCAGCGGATGGGAGCAGAGGAGGTATGATGCTGCGGGAGGTGAAGCACGTCGGATGAAGAGAGATGGCAGAAGCAATCTCAGCCATTGGATTGGACATCGGACGGCCGATACCCCGCGCCGAAAAAACGAAATGTTGTATGCGCGGTAAAAGCCTTGGATGGTTGCATGATAAATGTTAAGTGGACTAATCATTTGATTTAAAATGCAAGATTATAAAATTAAAGTATGCAACCCGCAGTGGTCCTTTCACCTACATTAACGACATAGTACATGTTCACAGGTTGGTCAAGTCCAGAAGCGCAATTTATGGGTCAATTCCAGAAGCATGATTTATGAAAAGGTAAAGTTCATTTTTCAACGTTAATCTTGCACGCAAGTTCAAATTTCAACTCTGAACCATGAAGCCACGTCTTCAAAATGTAGGAACCGTGTAAATTTGGTCCTCTAGCAGGTTTTAAAGGGTTCTTTTTTCATTTCCAAATAATAATACTAATTTTGTTCAATCTCTAAAAAATCGTGCCTGATTTATTTTAAATTAGGAAAGTAAAAAATTAATACTTGTTTTTTTTTTTGGAAATGTTATGCCTGTTGGTGATCTACTCAGAGTAAATTCCAAACTTATTTTATTGTTGTGCGACTACCTCTATTTTGGAGCTTAATTTCTCGTTTACCTCTATTTTTTTAACTTTGCTCATTTGCCCCTATTTTTTAAAAACGAAGCCAGCAGTTGCCCCCATCTAGTTAAGTCCACTTAACAGTGTTAAGTTTAGGCTGAAAAGACCAAAACACCCTTGGCTGAAAATTGCTCATTTGCCCCAATTTTAGAACACATGAACGCTTGCACTCCAGAGAAGCACACCACCCATTTTTTTACTGTGCACTTATTCAACAATTGACAATATATATTTCCACTATTTATAAGCATAATATTTACATAATATATAAGCATAATATTTGCATATATATATATAAGACCAATATTTGACCTACAAACCATAGCAAGGAAACTCAATGTTCATCCTACACCCTGACCGAGCAACCATGAACGCAGAAACAATGGAGGCCAAGAAATTTACCCAATCGGCTCCATGTCACAGCTGCAGCGCGCCTATTCCTGCGAGGACGAGGCCTCCTCCTGCGTGAGGACGAGACACGGCCGCAGGACCGCCCATGCGAGGCCGCGTCGTGCGCCCGCGCGAGGCCGCGACGGCTGCCCACGCGAGGCCGTGCCGTGCGCCCGCGTGAGGCCACGACGGCTCGCCGCGCCGGGTCGCCGCGCCTGCCCACCCGAGGCCGCGTCGTGCGCCCGCGTGAGGCCGCCCGCGCCTGCCCACGCGAGGCCGCGCCGTGCGCCCGCGCGAGGCCGCGTCGGGTTGCCGCGCGTGCCCACGCGAGGCCGCGTCGTGCGCCCGCGCGAGGCCGCGACGGCTCGCCGCGTCGGGTCGCCGCGCGAGCCTACCTCTCGCGGGTCGCTGCCTGCCTCCTGCGGGTCGCCTGCCTGCCTCCTGCGCCTGCAAATCCCCAGCGCCCTAGCAGTCGCCGTCCAGCGAGCGTCGCGACTCGTTCGCGAGCGAAGGGACAGGAACGAAAGGATAAGGGGCATTCTGGTCTTCTTTCCCTTTTTCTTTTTTGTCAATCTTTTTTTGGGCCTAAATGTTTCACCAACTAACAGATGGAGAAAAGATGGGCAAATGGTGGATTCGTCTTGTAAAAATAGGAGCAAACGAGTAAAGTTTAAAAAATAGGGGCAAACAAAGAATTGAGCTTCAGAATAGGGACAGCTGCACAATTGTCCCAACTATTTTATTTCTACTGCTATTTCTAATCACATGACTACAAGCATGAAACACTATGAACGTGAACAAGTAAGATCCAGATGACTCCAAATACACCACCAAAAGATACATGACAAATTTACCAAAAAATGGTGATACTTTTGTATTTTTTCCAATCTCTAAAACAAATTAGCTATGAAATTTTAGAAATTAAGCACCATTCTTTATTAATTTTAAAAAGCAGAAGACCACCTTCATAACCAGCTAGATGACCAAAATCATACGGTTTTTGACAGTTGGAAGACATCCTATACTCGATTTCGTAGTTGAGTGTTGAAAATCTTACTTTTTGTTTAGCTTCTAAGGCTTTGTTTACTTCCAAAAAATTTTGCAAAATAGGAATAGTAGCACTTTTGTTTGTATTTGACAAATATTAGACTCAAAAGATTCGTCTCATCAATTCCGACCAAACTGTGCAATTAGTTTTTATTTTCATCTATATTTAATACTTCATGCATATGTCTAAAGATTCGATGTGATGGAGATTTTAAAAAGTTTTTGCAAAATTTTTGGGAACTGAGGCCTAAGCGAGGATGCCTAAATATGAGTAACCAAACAAAGCGACTTTGTACGTGTTCGGTCTGGCTCAACTGAATCTGGCTGAGCTCACGGCTAGATGATAAGATGATACAAGTAATATATGGCTATACATCATGTCCATGTCGATGTTTCTGTGAAATTTGAACATGTTTCCTGTTTTTTCCCTCCCCAGGGAGGAGCTCATTTTCAAGCGAAAACCCACGATTTCAGCAGGCATAAAAATTCCAAAAGAAGAACTCCTGCAGAAGAGGGCGGCAGCAGCTACGGCCCCCCGCCTTCCTCGGTGTCCTCCCCCTCCGTCCTCAACGAAGCGCCTCGTCTCCCCGCGCCCCCGGCCCACTCCCGCCGCCCGCGCAACCAACGGCATTACACAGGTCACGCCTGGGCGCACGGCGGGGACGCGCGGCCGCGCGGGAGGGCGGGGGCGACGCGCGCGCGCATCAGCCGTTCCGCCGGGAACTCCCGCTCTGGCACGATCGTCGCCGTGCGACAGGCCGCTGGCCAAACGCGCGCGCGATAGCCGAGGGAAGGAGGAGGAGGAGGACGAGGAAGGGGCAAGCCGGCTGCGGGATTCACCATGACCAATAACTTCCTCACGACGATAAAGAGCCTGAAGCTGATCGAGGGTTGCAAGGCCGCTCAATTATACGCCTTAAGCTCCGTCGGAGCCTCCACGTCCGGCTCGGCGGATTCCGGCGTGAGCAGCATCGGCAAGCCCCATCCCCCGCCTCCTCCAAAGGCCATCTCGATGCGGTCCGGATCGCTCTACTACCCGCACGCGGCGCCGTCCACGTCGGGGGCCTTCGTACCAGAGCCGCACCTGCCGTGCGGCCTCCCGGTGGCCGACGCGCTCGAGCCGGCCCTGGACGCGTGCCTGCGACCCGTCGACCACGTCGGCGCGCTCGCCGCGTCGTACCGGCGGGTCTCGGCCGCCACGTCCGGGGCCGACGACGACCTCTGCGACGCGTACCTGGAGCAGCACGCGCTGTTCCAGTCGATCGGCGACGCGCGGCTGATCCGGCGGGCGCTGCGTGCTGCGCGCGTCCACGCGGACAACCCGCACCGGCGCGCCGTGCTCGCCGCGTGGCTCCGGTACCAGCGCCGCGAGGACGAGCTCGACCCGGCGCCGCCGCCGCTCGCGCCCTGCACCGCGACGACACCGCTGCTCGAGTGCCCCCGCGCCGCGGTCTTCGCCAGCGTGTCCCACAGCGTGGACCCGGTCTGCCCGTGCCGCCGCCCGCCGCCTCCTCCCGTCACCCCTCCACCGCACCGCCTCAGGCGCAGCACGTCGGCCGCCGCCTCCGAGATGAGCGAGGAGGAGGAGCCGGAGACCAATGACCTGTGGTTCATCATCGGCGAGGAGGAGGTGGCGTGCGACCGCTCGTGCATTGCGGCGCTCTCTAAGCCGCTCAACACACTCCTCTACGGCGGGTTCGCCGAGGCGCACCGCGACCGGATCGACTTCTCCCGCGACGGCATCACGCCGCGCGGCATGCGCGCGGTCTCCGCCTACAGCCGCCACGGCCGCGTGGACGACTTCCCGCCCGACATCATCTCCCAGCTCCTCGCGTTCGCCAACAAGTTCTGCTGCGAGGGCCTGAAGGCGGCCTGCGACAACCAGCTCGCAGCCATGGTGCGGGGCCTCGACAACGCCCGATCCCTCATCGACATCGGCCTCGAGGAGGCCTCCCACCTCCTCGTGGCCTCCTGCCTCCAGGCGTTCCTGCGGGAGCTCCCCAAGTCGCTCACCTACCCGGACATCGCGCGCCTGCTCTGCAGCCCGGAGGGGCGAGAGCGCCTTGACATTTCCGGTAACGCGTCCTTCGCGCTCTACTACTTCCTCTCTTACGTCGCCATGGAGCAGGACATGAGGTCCAACACCACGGTGATGCTGTTGGAGAGGCTGAATGAATTCGCGGAGCAGCCATGGCAGAAGCAGCTGGCGCTGCACCAGCTCGGGTGCGTGATGCTGCAGCGCGGCGAGTTTGAGGAGGCGCAGGAGTGGTTTGAGGCCGCCGTTGCCGAGGGCCATGTCTACTCGCTCGCCGGAGAGGCGCGCGCCAAGTACAAGCGCGGGCACAAGTACGCTGCGTACAAGCTGATGAACAGTGTCGTCGGCGACTACGACGAACCCGCCGGGTGGATGTACCAAGAGCGCTCCCTGTACTGTGTCGGCAAGGAGAAGCTGGCTGATCTGCAGGCGGCGACGGAGCTGGACCCGACGATGACATTCCCGTACAAGTATCGTGCTTGCGCGTTGTTGGAGGAGGACAATGCCGAGTCCGCGGTCGCAGAGATCAGCAAGGTCGTCGGTTTCAAGATGGCGACCGATTGCCTGGAGCTCCGGGCGTGGTTCTACCTTGCGCTTGAGCAATGCGAGCTGGCTGTGCAGGATGTCAGGGCGATACTGACGTTGGATCCAACTTACATGATGTTCCATGGGAGAATGCATGGGGAACAGCTGATTGAGCTCCTCCGAGGACAGGTGCGGCAGTGGGATATGGCAGATTGCTGGATGGAGCTGTACGATCGGTGGTCGGCGGTGGATGACATCGGCTCTCTGGCGGTTGTCCAGCAGATGCTCGCTAGGGAACCGGGAAACAGCAGCTTGCGGTTTCGACAGTCACTTCTCCTGCTAAGGTACATCTGCATCTATCACTCTCGCTCCGTTCATGTGCTGAGATCTGAAACAAATACTTTTTCCAACTTCTGGCCCATATGACATGTTTGCTAAATCCAAAACTGGATAGGCCCAATATTTAGAATTCTAGAAAACAAATATTAAGGGATGTACATCAAGTTTTGCGGCATTCATGTTAGCCTATTTTACATTGTTCGTTAGCTTGCTTCACAGAAGCTCGAATTGGTTGGACAGATCTCCTTGCACTATTTTTCATCCCTGATTAGCCTTGTCCAGGGGATAATTTCATACATGGCTAATATTAGTGGTATTTTATACTAAGGGGGTGTTTAGTTCCCCATGGAATGCAAAATGTCAACTATTTTGAAACGATGAAATACAAAATGCTAAAATTTTCAGGGTTATGTTTAGTTCTATCCAAAGTGCAGAATTTATTGCCCTTATTATGGCCTCTTGAGGTTTTTTTTGGGCTTTTTTTAGTCTCTAGAGGCCAAAATCTAAAATGGAGAATAGTCACTTTTTTGTTAAAAATTTTGTATAGTATTTAGTTTCATTATGCAAAATAATGGATCAAAGCCCGAAACATTTTGAGATAAAAGAGGAACTAAACACCCTCTAAGGACATGTTTGATCCATCAGTAGCTAATCTTAGCTAGGTGTTTGTTTGGATGCTGCAGCTAAATGGTAAATGCATTATTGCTTTATCTTTAATGCCCTTTCTATTATTACCTATCATGAATACACGTGGAATAGAGGTGGTGGGAGGCCAAAACTGTTCTTGTACAACCTTTTAGCTCCTATCAGCTACTCTCTCTCCGTTTAAAAAAGAGAGTCGTTTTTGTTATGAATTAAACCTGTTTGCTTGTCTGAAAAGTCATGACTAAAAATCTTGTTCGCTGATTTATTGTGAGAGAAAAACACTGCTGAATATCTAGCAAATTCGGCAAATAAGCTCAAGCGAACATAAAGAAGTAGGTTGGAATATCTAGCGAAATAGCTGTTAGTTGAATGTCCAGCTCACAATTAATTAGTTGACCTATTAGCTGGGTTCATTTGGATCCACTCCGGCTAATCTTTAGCAACTAACTATAGTTGAGTGGATGGCCTAAACTAACTAGGGCCTTTGAACTAACTATAGTTTCTCTTGCTATGTTTTTTTTACTTTCTTTCACTTGTATCCGAACCTTGTTGTTTTCTTATTTATTTATTATGTCACTACAGTAGGGGCTCCTTGCTCCTGATCTTTCAAAAAAAATCCCAAAGTGTGGAGAAAAAGAAGAGAACAAGGAGGAGGTTTATTTGTTGATATTTTGGATTATTAAGAGATCTAACATTTTTGTTGTGTCCTTGTATATTGTAGGCTAAATTGTCAGAAAGCTGCCATGCGTAGTTTGCGATATGCTCGGAACAGTTCACTCCATGAGCATGAGAGGCTTGTCTATGAAGGGTGGATTCTGTATGACAGTGGACATCGGGACGAAGCATTAGCCAAGGCTGAGCAGTCGATTGGACTTCAAAGATCATTCGAAGCCTTCTTCCTGAAGGCGTATGCTTTAGGAGATTCTAGCCTCGACACAGAATCTTCGCTCTCCGTTGTACAGCTTCTGGAACATGCTAACAGTTGTGCTTCTGACAACCTTCGGAAGGGGCAAGTAAGGGAATCAATCGTTCAAGACTCGAGACTTGTGCTAATTGTTTGTGCTCACAACTAACGACATCATATCTTTTAGGCATACAACAACATGGGGAGCATCTACGTGGACTGTGACATGCTGGATGAGGCTGCCGAGTGCTACGGCATAGCACTGAACATAAAGCACACACGGGCGCATCAGGGTCTAGCTCGAGTCCATTACTTGAAAAATAGGAAAAAGGTTGCATATGAGGAGATGACGAAGCTCGTGCAGATAGCTAGCAACAGCGCATCGGCGTATGAAAAACGGTCAGAATATGGTGAGCGCGACGCTGCAAGGAACGACCTGAACACAGCGACGCTTCTTGATCCTACAAGGACATATCCTTACAGATACAGAGCAGCTGGTGAGTCTACTTCTTACTACCTAACATATCAACATGGGCATCTTGCATTGTTTCCAACTTTAGATTCCTAGAAACATGTCTTAATAACTCTTAAGTAATGCAAGCTACACCTTCTCCAATACTCCAATATTCTCTCCATTTTTTTATAAGACGTATAAAGATTTGAGAAAATATTTCAAGGTATATACTTTGACCATTAGTTTATATGATAAATATAGCATCAATTGTTACTAAAGCAACATCTTACTAAAATCCGTGAAGTTAGTATGAATCTAATGATGCATCTTTTGTATTAAACGTACTAATATTTTAAATAATTAATGTTCAATACTTTTTTATTTTTTTCAGATTATAAACACTGCATTTTTGAAATGGAGAGAGTATAAGATTTGTTTTTGCAGTTCTTGTGCTCCCTCGAGTTGTGCGCATTAATTAAGAATTTCCAATTCGACAAGGATGCCTTTGACGAGCACAGTAATATAATGTTTGTATTTCTGTTTCGTCCCCCAGTTTTGATGGACGAGGGCAAGGAAGAGGAGGCGATCGCGGAGCTGTCAGGAGCCATAGCTTTCAAGCCGGACGTCCAGCTGCTCCACCTCCGCGCGGCCTTCTTCGACTCCATGGGCGACACCGAGAGCGCCCTGCGGGACTGCGAGGCCGCGCTCTGCCTAGACCCGACCCACGGCGACACGCTGGAGCTGTACAGCAAAGCCTCCTCCACCAAGGCCGACGAACCCCAGAGCTAGCCGGCCGGCCGCCGCCGTCCTCGTCGTTGATTCAGCTGCGATTTTTGCGAGGCAGAATGATGAGACGATCTCTTGTCTACTCTCACGGGGGTGGAAGCAGACGGAGCACTGCAGATCAGTGAGAGGCAGGAGCACCAGAACATGCACATATCTCTAAGGAGTATATACAAGAGCCTTAGTTCTCTGTTACTCATAGTTGGACTTGGGAGGCACCGCAGGAGATTGACCACGTGTTGTTTAAGGTAGACTGCGCAGCAGGTGACAAAGAGCATGCATCAAAGGGTTGCAGTTGCAGACGGCCAGCACCTCCAGAAGAAAGAGAGGAGGAAAAGGCTGAAGAGAGAGAGAGGGAGAGCCAGGTCAGCAAGGTGTTCAAACCGCCGGCGGTATCTACGAATCTTCCTCTTTTTCTTCTTTTGTATATGTGTATGCCTTGTGAAGTGCATTCGGAGGCACGACTGATTACAAAGAATTCGAGTTTTTAAAGTAATGCAGCGAAAGCGAAGATTCTCTCTGTAGTGGGTGTACTCTGTATTATGAGTTGTGGTTCCGTCGTGCCTCCAGCTAACGAGGCCATGACATCTGCTGCATTGCATTTCTTGGTTGCATTTTTTCTCTCTGTAGTCAGCTCTACACGTTTGTTCGTGTTCACAACTACGCTTTGTTCTTTGGTTCGAAATGTGCGCACATGCCTTCTCTGATTCTCTTCTATCGATGGCCGAAGCGCCAATCGGAGCTGATTTACCTAGTAGTAGTTGTTTGTTATTAGGCCCAATGAGACCGACAGTTAGTTTCTAATCAGGCCCACGATACCAACAGTCATCTATAATCTGGCCCACAGGAAACGCGATGTGCTACCATGAGTTTAGTCCCGTACTGCTGAGCCAGCAGTCATCCCCACCTGAGGCTCTTTGAAATAGCACCCGAGCCAGCGTTTGCAAGGCATGCAGCTGCGTGGTGAGCACAAAGCGAACTATTCTTTCGCCTTTTACTAAAGAATACCGTGTGCTCGCCACACAAAGCAGCATACACCAATTTTTGGAGGGATCCCTTCTCTGTGTGAGAGGGCCCCACAAATCAAAGTGAAAAACATTATTTGGGCCCCACAAATCAAAGTGAAAAACATTATTTTCGTTTTTGGGCTAACATTTGCCATAATTTTTTGAAGATTGGACAATAAGGATTTGCCATTCAACATCAGTAAACATTGCTGTTTACTTTTCATTTTTGGACTAACATTTGCCATAATTTTTGAAAGATTGAGCCATAAGGATTTGCTATTTCAACCTCAATAGATTAAGGCGATACCAGTACCAATTGCTTGACAAAAGAGCTATTGCAGCAAAAACAAGCCACACATGCTTTCTATTGCTCACTCGGCTAGAATGCCTGCATATCAGTATGTTGTAATGTTAACCTTCCTGACATGTACAAGTACAATACCACTCCCTATATGCAATTTTGCACACATAACAAATTCTCAACTTCTTCTACCTAATCACCAATTCCACAAACAAGATTAGCAGCAACCAATAGCTCAAAGAATTCTCAGTCACACTAGGAGAAACAATATCATCTGGCATGCGTCCAAACTCAGCTCTCAGAAGACATGATCTCAAGCTCAGCCCACCAGAGCGGTGACACCTTCGGAGTCGCCCCATCAGGCCCCAACGCGGTGATCTCTCTCATCCGAGCTGCAACCTCTTGCATCTGCGGTCTCTTCTTTGGATCCCGATCAATGCAGGATCTTACAACCTCACAAAGGGCACGTGCAGTGTCTTCGGGGAAGAAACCGATGCTAGAGTCAATCAACTCCTCAAGACGCATCTCACCTTCAAAATAGCGAGACGCCCAGTTTTCCAGTGGCCCATCATCCTCAGAACAAGGAACTTTTCCTGTCAATATCTCCAGCAACACCATGCCGTACTTGTGCACAATGTTCTCCAGGTCCAGGGAGAAAGCCAGTTCATTGTTGGTTGAATTATATCCCTTTGCATCATTCCAAAATTCAAGATCTGAGACTTTTGCAGCGAAGTCATCAGTAAGGTATACTGTAGTTGAGTCAAAGTTCCTCAGCACAAGTGGTGTTTTCAGCTGATGCATGTGCTCAAGACAGTAAGCAATGCCCATGGATATCCTGAGCCGTGCCATCCAGTCAAGCTTCTCTGCTTCCCTGACTGCGGTGAAATCAGGAAGGCATTGTCAAACTTTAAACAACAATACAGAAGTCATAGTGAGAAATTGTAAACAGTGAAGAGAATAGTTCTGTGACAGATGAAACTGAGAAACTCATGAAAGCAATGCGCTTACCATGGAGATGCTCAAAAAGTGTCCCATTTGGAGCATATTCAAATACCATCACCCTGGTAAAGGGATGCTCTTCCTCACAGTAGCCAAGCAAGTTCATAAAATTTTTGTGACTTACTTTGGACAAGCTCGTGATCTGAAACCATTATTATTTTCAACAATTAGAATTACACAAGTTGTATCTAAGGAGACTGAAGGTAACTGTACAATACCTTTTTCCTGTACTGTGATTCATTTTCTTTCGACCAATCCTTTGCAGATGTTACCAAGCTTGAAGCCACTGCAATTTCAACTCCACTAGATAAAGTTCCCTTGTACAGCATGCAGGTAGAGGTAGAGCCAATTATATTGCTGAAATCCTCGCATGCCGTTTCCAACTCTGATCGTTTCAGCGAAGGTACACCTAGAAATATGATTACAACAATGTGATATAAAACTGGAACAGTACCACATATATGGTATATGCATAGCTAAGAAAAGGTCATACCAGTTACAAAAGCTTTCTGCAATTGTCCACTTAGACCTGTCGCCCATGGCCTCACAGTTCCCATTTTCTTAGCTCGGAAGCAGAGAATACTAGCTGCTGATACCAAAAGGAAAACAGCAATCCCCGCTGCAACTAAACCATAGGTTGTCCAGGAATTCTTATGACGAGAATGAGGTGGAGTATCAACTATTGGATCATTTTCATCTTGCCTAGGCTCAGGCCTGACCAAATGTGGAGGGGCCACGGATGGATGACGATGCGAAGTTGATTGACGTGGCATTGATTGTGAACCATGTGGTGATGGAGACGGTGAGCCTTCTGGTGACGACATGGATGGTGATGGTGCTGGAGCAGATGCTGGTGCTGGTGCTGGTGCTGGAACTCTTCTATGAGATCTGCTCTTGTGCGTGAGAGTCCGTGGATGTGGGAGATGAAATAGGCCATCTTCGTTTCTGTCTCCAATCTGCTGCAGTCTCCTTGAATTCCTACAGAATGATTAGTCATATTGGCAAGCTAAGAAGACACATTTTCTATAGATGCCAGTATGAAAAATAATTCTCTTGATTATTTTTTATTCGCACTTAATTATTTTTATTTTCTGAACAGATAATTATGTTTCAGAATTGAAGTTAAAACGGTTTTTTCTCTCTTTTTGACCTAGCCATCCTTCACTATATGGCTTTTACTCCAAAGCTTTGCTGCTGGATCCAGTACAAAGAGAAGCATGACAAGTTGACAACAGTTAAAAAGGTTCAAATACCCGGTGGCTGATTCTGATACCAGTTCAACCCAGAGCTTGGTAGGCAACTCTTTACAAGTTCAAGAAACCAAACTCACAACTTTTTGCCATTTGCCAACCCATGTGTGACAAGAGGCCAAAACCAAAAGTATTCAAGCCTCCAATTCCAGTCCCAATAATAACATTCACTGAATATCAAAAAAGAATTGTACCCATTTCTAGCAAGTAATAAACATACTTGTGAGAGTACAACAATTAACTAGTAACAAAATGAGATTCTAAGAATCTGAGCAACTAACCTAAAACTAGACGAAGCTCCATTGCTCTCAGCACCAACTCCAAAGCTTCCAGTCCCTGCTGCAAAGCAGGGAGGCAGCAGAACACCATAAGCTCAAATGCACACCCAATTACTCCGAGGGAATCCAAAGCTCAAGGAAAAGAAACGAACCTGAGCTCCCGAGCGGCCAAGCAGCGGCAACCAAGAAGAGCACATGGAGCGGCAGCCTCGGTGGCCGCCGCCGCCGCGGCTCCATTACTCACTCACTCGACCGCAGCTCGGGTCGGCACAGCAAGTGCAGTGGCACGGGCTGGAGGGGGGGAGCCCGAGGAGGCGCAGGCTTAGGAAGGAGGCTGTCACTGGAGGAGAGGAGGGGATGCGTTTGGGAGGGAACGCGGCAGTCGGTTGGGGCTTTGGAGAAGGGCGGTGGAGACGGCAAAAGTAGCAGCCGGAGGGTGGTGGTGATGGTCTGGTGGGGCGGAAGAGGTGGAGAAGGAAAGGAGGCGGCACGAAGGCGACCACACAACTAAAGGACTTTCAGAAATCTTTTTTATTTTTTAATTAAGAAAAATGTTTTGGTTGTTGTTGTAATCATTTCGCAGATATGAATAATCCCAGGTTAATCTAGCTACCCAATCATTCCGTAACGACATGTCTCTGCATTAGGTTCTGAAGACTTGCCACGCTGTAGATTAATGGAACAGTTGCTCGATCTTTGACACAAATATACCCTCCTTGACGACAACATTATAAATTTCATTTGGTTTCAAAAGGATAGCGGTCTTTGAATCCACAGTCACATCGGTTGGTTAGAGTATTTTCCTAAAAAATAGTTTCAAAATCAAAGAGTTTTTCAAGTCACAAAAAAAAAATAGGAGCAGGATTATTAGGTTTTCTTAACCGTTTCCAAAATTTTATTCTTACCAAATCGGTCTAACATGAAGGTTTGTTTGACGGCAACTTAGTCTTCTCGTGTGTAGATCACGACTTTCGTCCGTGGCCTCACCATGACCACACCCAAAGCACGCCCCCTCTCCACTCAGGGGATGTTTAGTTTCTCATAGGCCAAAATGCAAAACGCTAACGAATGATAGAATATAAAATACTAAAAAATTTAAGATTATATTTAGTTTTATCTAAAATACAGAATTTATTGCCCTCGGCTCAAGAGTTTGACTATTCTTATTTGTGAAGATATTTTAGAATTTGCATAGTAAAAGGTAGACTTCAACAGATGTGCTATCTGATTTTATAAAATAGAAATTTGGCTATTTCTTGATTTTCGGTGACCATATATAGCCAACCACTGACGCTAGCTATCTGATTTTGTAAAATAGTAAGACTGTTGTGGACTTTTTCTTTTTTAAGAAGTTTTCTATTTTACAAAATGGCTAAACAATAGAATTTAACTACTAATTTTAGCTAAGCTCTTGGAGTTGCTCTTATGAGGGCCTCTTGAGGCTCTTTTGGGTATTTTTGGCTCTTGAGGCTAAAATCTAAAATAGAGAATAACTATTTTTTTCCTAAAAAACTTATATGACATTTAGTTCCATTATGTAAAATAATGAAAAACTCAAAATTATTAGAAGAGGAACTAAACACGTCAATCCCAGCTAGCCATGGCAAGGAGTGGCTGCAGCCGGGGCAGTGGTGGGCCTGGTGGCAAGAGGTGGCCAGAGTTATTACGACCAAAAAACAAGATTGAGAATGAGTTTCAGAAACTCTTGAAGATGCTCTTACATCTCATTACATCCTAGTAGCCTCTGGATGTTCCTAGTTTCATGATACCTTCTTTTATATTTGGTAGTCATATTGAGACACTGCAGCAAGTGCTTTTGTGTTGTGTTTTATTTGGTAGTGTAGCTCAGTTGGTTAGGTTTTTTATGGTAGAATCTGTCCATCCAGATTTAAGTCTCCGACTTGACATAGGTAACAATGTTTTTCTTTTAGTGGTAGTCGACATGTCCATCAACAATGTGACGTCTATGATGATTTCGTTAATTTCGAGATTTGTCGGTCTTATTCAGTTCTTAGAGGTAGAGTATACATGTACATTCATAAGGTGAGTGCGCTCATATTTATGAGTGTACATCTGTAACTGAGTCTACAAAAATAAGTTTGCCACTATAAATGAGTCAAATTGGTTCAATTAAAATGACGACCATATTATATATATATATATATATATATATATATATATATAGTATGTTATGACGTTAAATACAAGATTTTGGTGTATGTAATAAGCTGCGATAACATGACAAGGCTTTATGGCATTGTTTAGTTTCTTCGAAAAGCTTTTGGTATTCTAACACTTTTGTTTATATTTAATAATTATTATCTAATAATAGACTAACTAGATTTGAAAGATTCGTCTCACAAATTATAATTAAACTGTATAATTAGTTTTTTTATCTACCGTAAGATCAATATATAATGAAAAATCTTGAATTTTTTTTTGAATTTTGGGTCGGCCGTGCACCCTTCCTGACGAGTTCCGAGGTCTACCAGACGCATCTGCGTGGATGTCGACGTGGTGGCATCACGTGAATGAAGCAAGCAACGCACGGGTCGGGATGCCGGATGCCGCAATCGCCATAACCCCTAGTCCCCCGGCCCACCCCTGATCGCAGACGAGGGTGACGCCTCACCCAGTTGACCGCGACCGGGAACCCGCCCCGGCCAGCAGCAGCGCCAAAATTCGACGGGAACATGCCACGATCAACCGAGGATCCACGTGAGAGTACGTGACACGGTAAGGCAGCCAGTATCGGTAGGCTTGGGCGCTCATCAATTTGCAGTCAACGGCAATCTCCAGACGGACGGGCAGAGGGATAGGGGATTGATTAGCTACTAGTTGAAGTTGAACCAAACAAATTAAAAGGGGCATCATCATCACGTTCGTGATCCCCAAGTGAATCGGAGGCTCACGTTCTTCTCGACCGTTGCCGCCGATCGATCACGAACGCCTGCCTGCCTTGGGCGATCCAAGCGATCTATCTATCTAGGATACAATACAATACAAACGTCTACTTGGACGCAGCGCATCATGCAGCAGGATTTACAAGAACCGTTGCGCCCAACGGCGGCCTGATTTGATTCCAGTGCAGCCGTGCAGGTGGCGAGGTGCCGGGTCGTTCCGTTCGGTTCCGCCGCTGGGCGTCGCCTTTCATTTCACCAGAGAGCAGATCGAGAACAGCCAGGTGGGGGTGGCGGGCGGCCGTGCGGCGACAGCAAGTGACGGTGGAGGGTGTGGCGACGGGGACGCGCAACCGTGCCGCGCGACAGGGACACTGGGACAGGCCTGCATGCCTCATCTCATCTGGTTGGCTTGGCCTCGCCCGGTCGGTGGCTTCTGCAGTTCTGCCCCTTGATCATGACGAGCAGTAGCTAGCAGTGCTGCTGCATCTTCCTGGGAGTTCAGTTGTCTCGGATGATTAGCGCCTGCCAGCTGCACACTCGGGGCTGTGTTTCATTCCATTATTGTCAAGTAGTAGGAGAACTGATCATAGATATTCTTGTCAGGTTAGGTTGCACAGCTAAAGCCAGCCTGATTGCCCCTGCCGGCTGTCTCATTCCATCACGAATAACCCGGTGTACGGCACGGCCTATGACGAGTGAGCAAACGCCCAGGCGAATCTGAGACCCTGCAGCTGCGGCGCGCAGGAAGTCGTGAGGTGCATGTTGCTGCCTGCCTTTGGCGGTGACGAACGCTCGCAGGCTCGCTGAGTCCGCAAGACATCGCCGCCCGATTTGTTTATTGTCCACCACACCTATGTATCGGATACGTGAGGCGACGACTTTCCGGAGCTTAGGCCTTAGGATATTGCCGTGCCGCCGCCCGCCGGTGCCCGGTGACGGGGGAGGTCGGGAGGGGGCGGCGTCTGGTGGTTGGTTGAGCGCTACCGCGTCGAGTTGCTGCTTTGGCTAGTGGAGCGGAACGCAGCGGCGGAGACGGGGAATTGGCATGCATCATCGCCATCGCAGCCGGTGACTTGGAGTGTAAAACACGGGGCATCCTGATCCATGACCATGATCCCTCCATGTGCCGTCGCGAATTCGTAGTGTATGGAATGGAGGGGAGGGATGGGCCGTGGTGCTTCTTCGAGTGGTGGAGTGAGGCTCAAGCCAGAGACAGGCGTCGGTTGCGCGTGCGCTCGCTCCTGGTCCTGGTCCTGGTCCTGGCATCCCCACAGAGGCAGACAGAGGCATGTGCCGGAGGGCGGAGGCAATCAGATGACGCTGGGGTGACCCTGCCGGCGCCCGCGCGCCGGCCACGGGACAACTCCGCCGCCGCTGCCTCAGCCCTCCTGTGCGGGAAACGCGTGGGATGGGCTGAAACGCCCCCAGTGAACACGGGCACCACCGCACCGTGCAGCTTACAGTTTACACTTCACCGCTGCGCACCGACGCACCTGCTGGCCTGCACTGGCCAAGGCCCCAAAGGTGACACTCGAGAGTCTCAACGGTGACAGCGTTGTATCAAAAGCGCCCTGGCTTCCCTACTCATTCAGAGAATTAACTCTGTTGCCAGCAGCAAGGCACGCTGAAAAGGAAAGGATTGGCATTGACGTGTATCAGTGTCATATATATATATGGCACGTTAATGATTGACGAAGGCTGAAATTACTCTCTGAGATTGACGATTGCTGTGAGGTGCAACGATGACTTGCGACATGCTGTGTCGTTTTGGGTTTCATTTTGGCTATGCTGTCGATGTTAGTGTTTTTCTGCTGGTTTTCCTTTAACTAACCATGCAAGTGTAATGTTTTCAGGCCTGGTTTATCTTATAAATTGGATCGACTCTTTTTACTTAACTGAAAGACAGCTGTTCAAAAAAAATAAATATTGCAGTGAGGTGCAACGTGAATAGAACTCTGTAGCTATGAAGCATTCATTTATCAAAATATCCAGATCACATTGCACACCTGCAAATATTTGGCATGCAACAGCAGGGCCCAAGCACCCGTACAGAACCGTAAGAAGATGCACTACAAGCAACTTCAGCTGTGGTCATTTCTGCTACCGACGGCATATTAACAACTAACAAGAGTGAAAATATTAACAGAACTTATCAATCTACTCAAATCTCTTTTTCACGGGGACCTTTTTTTTCTCCCATTCATCATCTCTTTTCGCAGTGCAACCTAGCGGAAGTAAATGGAGATAAGAGGGATGTCGACATCATTCCCGTTGTCATCCTCACAAGCAACGACGACATCCAGATGCTTCCTGTATTCTGGAATGTCCACCTTTGTCACTTCCTTGGTAACATCTGCGATCTTCTTGCTCAGTCGATCCTTGTGCCTTGGGAACATTGTGTTGTAGAGCAACGATGTGCCGCAGGAGACACTGTATGCACTCAGGCCCTTGTCGCTTAACCAATTCAGGAGCTCTGCGACTGTGATGTCTCCCTTGATCGACCACCGATCCCATACGGTCCACCTCATATCTTGATGCTTGATCACAGTGGGGGGAAGAGGTTCAGATATGGTGAGCATCGGTAGGGCCAGGTTAGCAAATGTATTGTGGTAGTCTTCAATTGGGTGCCCTCTGGCCAGAACCTTGTAAAGCTCAAGGCACACAAGTCCTGTGGCCATGGCAGTTGAAGTTGCAATGGCTGGGATGATCCTTCCTGCAATAAATTTTGCCTTCAGCTTGTCAACCTCTGGGATGCCATAGTTCCTGGCACGCATATTTGCAAGACCAGCAATTAAGTCCATGTGGAAGTTTGTATCATCATCCTGCAACGGAATGAAAAATGCTGTTAATTAAGATAACAAAAAGGATCGACTGTTAAAGTTTCTATCACTTTTATTTTTATACAGAATGTTCAACAGTTCAAATTTAAACAAAAAATGCTCATATACTACTATAGCACTCCTCTTCAATATTTCATGTTTTAACAGAAACCGCAATACGTAATTTTGTTTTTTCTCAGCTGGATAATGAACCAGAAGCATTGCACAAATTAGACAGGAAACAAACATGAGAGTTCAAGTGAAAAGAGCTAACTGACTTTTATCTCGCTGGAGCCGTGTAATGTAAATAATGGATTACTACTAGCAAGGAGTCAGAGGCAACTAACTCCTGTAATCCAGTCTAAAGCATGAAGGAACATGACCTATGTTAATCTTTATGCTTATCAGGCCAGGACATATCCATTGATTTGTGTTTAAAAGAATGTGAAGTTCTCCAAGATTCAAAATATTTTCAAGAGAGTAAAAACAACAGCAGGAAAAAATTTAAAACATAATGTCTTAGCCTTAAAATAACAGAGAGAATATTTAAATAAGGCTAACCTTGTCAAACTGAATAGGTTTCATTTGGAATCTCGGAGGTAGTTTCTTGGCACAAGCTTCCAGCTTGGTTAAAAGATCTTCGATAATGGCAGCATCGTCAACTGAGGCACTAGTGGAGATGTTTTTGGTCTTCTCATCTGTCTCAATCTTCACCCCGCTCTTTGGCTTAAATTCAGGTACTGCAACTTTACTCACTGCATCAGCCAGATTATCAGTGTCCTTTGCCCAATCAGGTATAGAGATTCCAAAAGACACTGCCCTCAATATGGAAGCAGACATTATGAAATGAATGTGTGATGAATCAGCAGCTGAAAATTCCAGTGGGTGAGGGAAACGCTTTGGGGCAGACCAGAAAGGAGTTCCCATGCTAGTGGCAGCATCTTCAGGAAACGTGAATGTTAGCTGCTTCACACGATTGGAGAAGTAATCTTCAAATCTGGGGACAAAAGGAGGAGGGGGGAATTAGACAGCATCTAAAATGAGTACCATCCCTAGTCCTATTTTCTTCAATGATACTCAGTAAAATCAGTCAAGCTCTAAGATAGAAAGGATTTATTCCCAAAATTATAATGTTGATAAAGAATGAACAAAATGGGGAGATAAATCATACTTCAGTCTTGCCCAAGTTATGCAATCGTCAAATGTCTCACAACACTCCTTCTCAAGGCATTCACATACACGATCAAGCAACTCCCTGGCCTGAGCATCACCTGCCATTTTCATGGCAGCAGCATATTGAGAAGGATTAGACAGAAAAGAGTTGACTTCCTTTGGAGTTTTCTCGAGCAAACCCTCAAACTCTGAGCGAGCCCATGTTACACAATGGTCGATATTGTGTGGAAATGAATGGACTGTGCACATGGGTACCTGCTTCTCAGGAGGGTCTCGTGAAGCCCCATAATTTTCAGTAAGGTGAGGAATTACCACTTGCGTGTTACATTTTGTACCCAGTGTTCCAGATTCCAGGAGTGGTTTCTGGAAGTACAAACATCTCATGTCCATGTACATCCTAGCATTAACATTATCAAGTGCATTAATGACAACATCAAGGCCCTCCCAGAATGCATCATGGAAGACATGCTCGGTCTCTAGACAGGCACGGTTCTGGAGAGCATCAATGTGCAGGCAGGAATTGATAGCACTAGCAGCTGTGGCAGCTACTGTAGATTTAGGCTGTCCAATATTCCAATCACGGAACAGAAACTGGCGGCTCAAGTTACTTTTCTCAATGACATCATCATCTGTTATAGTAATTTTCCCTCTACGGCTGCAAGACACTCCCATTAAAGCTAGGTTCTTTAAGAATTCACATCCAAGAGCACCAGATCCCACAACAAAGACATTGGCATCCCGCAGTTTTTTTTGAAGCTTAGAGCCAAAAACAGAAATCTGAGCATCATAGCGACTATTCAATGGCTTCAAGTCTTTAGGGTCCAGTTGGTGAGTAGGCAGAGATTCGACCGAATCGAAGTAGAAGAACTGATAAAGACAAACTATCAGATAGTAACAACATACTAGACAACCCTAAAATATCATGCAAGTAATGACAATTACCTGGTACAGTGGATGAAACTTCCCAGAACATGCCTTCACAACTTCTTGACCGACAATTCCACCAAACATAGTAGCCATTGGGTTCAGGACAGCTTTAGAACCACTCGCAAAAAGCCGCAACAAATTCTCATCAAGCTCGCCTTCTATCTTGTAGTCAATTGTGGCTTCATTGATAGAAGCAGTGAACTCCACAAACCTTTGGGCATCCAGACCACAAGCAACACCAGGGAAGCGTCCAAACTCTTTCCTAAATTTATCCAAGGCTATAAATGCAAAATGAAGCAGAGGAGGGCGGGTAAACTTTGAAAAATCACACAGAGGGAAATCCCCAGGTTCTCTAATCGAATCTCTCAAACTCTTAAACTTTAAGATCTTCCGTTCTTTCACTTGTGTAACAATTCCACCTTTTGTATAAGTGCCAAAGTTACTTGTATCCTCGATGCAAAAGGAAAATGGTCCTGTGCACATTACTGTCCTTGGCTTGCCATCATTCAGTTCTGTCATACCCTGAACCTCTGAGAAAACAACAAGATCACCATCCTGAAAATCAAGGCGCTCATCATCAACACAGGACACTATTGTATGATTGTCACTGTCACTGCTGATGGTGATGGATGCAATTATGCCAGTACGTGGATCTTCACCATCAACATCAAGAACAGTGAATTCAGGTCCAAAGTCGCAAAACACACTACCAAAAAGACCACAGACTTCTGTCTTGATAAAGGAAATTGGAGGCTGGTGGTTACGACAATAATCATCAAACTCAAATGCCTTGTCCAAACTAATGTCAGTGAAAACAACCACCTGAAAAATGAAACAACTATAAGTATGATCACTATATAATAGCTGGTGAGTTTACCAAGTTGACAATTCGTGCCATTTTTTTTTAAAAAAAAAGAAAAGAAAAAAAAGAACACTGCAGCAGTATATTCAGTGATGCTATCAAGCATAACATTATCATTTTCTTTACACTTAACTAAGCCAATAGGCTTCAATCATATGAAAGCCAAAGGCTTCAATCATATGATGTTACTAATCAGCAGTTTAACCATGGTAACTTAAAGAGCTCTAAGTTGGCTGAATATGGAATGTTATCAATACTATCAGCTATTCTGCATATAATGACCAGACACAGGCTCACAGAGCAAGATACCAGTGTAGAAAGTTAAGGGGTTCTGCAGTAGAAGGAACAACCAGCCCTTTTCCCATAAGTAGGTTGGAAATAGATCATGGATGTACATGATACTATGAGATATTATCTGAGGCATATGCAAACCCTACACTGCAATTGGCAAAGAGATACAGTGACACACACAGATTCGCACTACATTCAATTTAATTCCATATTTCATTTTTTTAATTCAAGAAAACAAATTCAACTAGGCCCTACAAAAGAAAAATATTTGGCACAAGTGCTCATATGAGAGAACATGTTACTCACAATCATATGCTCAGCCAAAAAAAAGGAGAGCAGGAGAAAAAAAATACAAGATCATATAGAAGGGCAAGATGGATTTTCTTGCTACTATCAAAACAAAGAATTAAACTGAACATACTATAGAACACATCATCTCATACACATGAAAACAGATCCTGAATGCAAACAACAATGAGAAGTAAAAAAAATTAGCACAGTGGACGCAGAGAACCAACAGACCTGGAACTTTGAAAGGTGCTCAGTAGTCAATTCTTCTGTTAGAGTATGTATGAGAACAGCATTGTTAAGTTCTTGAAGCTTTGCAACACAAGCAACAGCCCTGTTCTCCCCGATGTCATCCTCAGATAGAAAGAAATTGCCTGATAGGTCACACATTTCCACATTTCCGATATCATGTAGGGTGACAGATTTAACACCAGCCAGAGCAAGATTCTTTGCTGTTGAAAGGAAATATTAGTTCCAAAGACCTCGCCAAGGTAATGCTTATAAGACATTATAGCATTAGAATATGAACAAATGCACGTTGAAAATAAAATGATAGTTACCTAACAATATGATTAATTACTGGCTGGCTCAAGAGAAAAGAAAAAAATTATGTTCCTGTGCTGACAACAAGGTTCCTTGTTTTGGGGGCAGGATACAATTAGCTCATCATGTTGAGTGTTGATCCGAATTATAATGACTATACAGGTAAACAAGTGAGAGGCAGTGACTTGCGCAGTTATACTACTCCACCATATGTCTTATAATGAGGATGGCCATTGAACAGAATAGTAAACAAAATATGTACATAAAAATCAGAAAAATGGCCGCACCATATGCATTTCTAAGTTCACCAGAAACTTTAACAGATTAAACATTTAGCCATAAATGTCTAAGCCTCTAAGGCCGTAAGCCTTTTTGCTTGCCCAGTTGCTGCCCATATATCCAATACATGTAATCCCAGAAGTATTTTGCAATTCATCATTCAGCCTGTATATATACTATTGCATATTGCATTGCCAAACCCATAAGGATACACAGGAAAACATTAAACGTACGACAAAAAACAGGGGGGGGGGGGGGGGGGTGGCGGGGGCGGCGGGGGGCACGCACCGATCTCGGCCCCTAGCCCGTTAAGGCCGGAGATGAGGACGTTGGAGGCAAAGAGCTGCCGCATCGTCTCCCTTCCGTACACAGCGAGCTGCCTGCTGTGCAGGTCCTCGTCGATCTCCACCACCCCGCTCCCATTGCTGCTCCCGCCGCCGCCCACATCCGCCCCGGCCACCATCTCTTCCGCCTCCGACGCCGATTCCCCCACCCCGAGCCTTCTTCACGACAGCGTCACCGCAGACCTCCGCTCTCTTCGTCCTAACTCGTAGGCATATATATATCGAAAACCCCTGCACCGCACAACAATAACATCAAAACGAATCAAAAACCAAAAGCACCCAAAACCCCAGGAATGGCGGCCGGGAACACGAATCGAATAATCGAAACGGGTCGACTCGACGAGGGGCAGTACGGCTTACCAGCGGTGGCGATCGGAGTGGCGGCTAGGGTTCGCGCAGCGGTCGCGGCCGCGGGTCGCCCCTTCCTCCCGGCTTGGAGGCCAAGCTGATGCCTGATGAGATGGAGGATTGGAGGTACATATACAACAGTGGCGGCCGGGCGGGCAGAGGAGAGAGGGGTTTTGCGGCAAGGTGGTGACGGTGGATACGCCGATACGGTACAGGTGGCGTGGCTGAGGCGTTGAGCTGCCGGAGGTGGAGGGCCTCGAGTGATCAGAGCCGTTCGTTTTGTCTTGCTGACAACGACGGTTGTGATTCTGTGGAGAGCATGTCGGGTGGACACGATCCATGTCTGAGCAAAGATGCAACTGGTCAATTGGAGTCGGAGGCTGACCTGGACCGGTGAAATTTACCAAGTTCGTGTTTCTCACGCTAATTCGCGCGATGATGATCGTTGTTTGGTGCGCGAGCTTAGGAGAACATTATAATTTGTGCTCCTCCGTTTCAAATTTCGCCTTAAGTCAAATCTCTTTACTTTAACTAAGATCTTAAAAATTATATATATTAACATATACGTGTTCAAATAAACATCATCGATGTATATACTATGAAAAAACTAATAAAACTATTTTGACGTTATAGATAGATGTTAAGTATAGTTATAGATAAAATATATACTAGGCTCTAACCAAGAAGTAAAAGAGGACGATGAATTCTAATCTTAGTATTCTAAGTGTGTGCTTATCGAATCTTATCGGACTCTTAGACCTTGTCTAAATTATATATACCTGCTAGGTCTACATTATAATGATTAGTATTCATAGGATGACCCTCTTATTTAGCATAATCATGTTTTTCTATTGACATACTGTGTTGATCATTAAAGATGGAGAGAAAAATAGTCTAACTAAAATAGATCGGGAATTTCTAAATACAAATCCAAGCCATCATGTTATTCTATTTGCATAGTGTTCTTCTAAATAGAGATAAGCCATAGTGTGTTGCATCTTATATTTTATTGTGGAAAGTTTTAAAATACGTTTATACATTGATTAGAATGTTTTCTTTTAAAATAGATTTTTTAGTTAAATCTAAATTCTAAAAGCTATTTTAATGACCTCTAAATATTTTTTCCCATGCTTAATTTTTGTTCCAATGCCAACAAATTCCATCTTTCTTATGAAACAGTCGGGGCCTTATATTAGTGGCATGTGTTTCCTCTTTTCCTTTTCTCTCGTCTTCCATTGTCATATGGGAGATGCTCATTGAAAAGGAGAAGAAGCTTGACGAGGAGAACAAATCGAGTGGGAGTGGGTGGAAATGGCCTAGGGGCTATTTGGATCCTCACCTCTAAAGTTTAGAGCCCTAAAAACTTTAGATCACTTTTGAGGTCTAAAACTCTATTGTGAGTGGGCTAAAGTTTAGAACTAACTTTAGACCACCTGATTATAGCTTTAGCTCTTAAGTTTATAGGTCTAAAGTTTAAAGGAGATAATCCAAACAGATCCTTAATAGATCAGAGGAAGGCCCTTGAGATTTGAGGATGAAGGGGGTGATTTCAGGACCTCTTTATTTTGAGATCAGTTTTGAAACTCTTAACTCTTTGGAATCTTGGACTTTTTTTGAATAATTGAATCCCAGACTTTTTAGGATAAACATTTTATAGATGTGCCATTTTAACTATTCACCCCTGTTTAGATAGAAAGTATTTTTGAAGTCTTAGAAAAATACCATGGTTTTGTGAAATACGTTGGTTTTGGAGTGTCATGGAGTGTTTGAGTGCAACAAATTTTATCGTTTTGAATACCATGGTATTGCTGAACTGTAGTTTTTTTTAGAGTTTTAAAAAACTACACTCTAAACCTCATTTTTCTAAACTGTAGTTCTATACATCAATGATTTTAAAACTACAGATTCTTTAATACTATAGTTTCTTTTTGTCTAGCAAGAAAATACTATAGTTTTTTAATACTACATTATCCAAACAAGCCCTTAGTTTTTTACGTGGAGCTTCTCATCGTTTGAGCAAGGACTTCTTGGGAGTCTGAGCTTTTAAATTTCAGTTTTAGAGGCCTGCTAGGGTTGCTCTAATAAAACCTTAAAAATGGGCCCAGGTAAAGCCCACGAAGGCAGGAACCACAGGGAGTGGCAAAGCCTCTCCTCCGGCCCCCGACCAGGCCACTGGCCACCTGTCCCCACCTTCCTCCCTCCCTCCGTCTCCTCCTCCCTTCTGTTCCCGTCTGGGTGTGGCCGTCTCGCTTCGCCCACTCCCTCCCCCAGATCTCCAAGACCAGGAGCCCGGGGAAACCACCGCGCCCGCAGCGATGTCGGCGAGCAGCGCGCCCGTAGACGCCTCGGGGGAGCCGATCCCGACGTCGTCGGTGCTGATGGCGGCGTCGAAGCACATCGCAGTCCGGTGCCGCCCGGAGAACGTCGCCTTCCTCAACTGCAAGAAGAAGGACCCTAACCCCGAGAAGTGCCTCGAGAAGGGACGTCAGGTCACACGTTGCGTCCTTAGCCTGTGAGTTCGTCTGCCACGTTCTACCCCTATCCTCCCTGCCTGCGCCGTCTCGATTGGACCTTCCGTCATTCTGTTCTTTAGGGTTCGATACGGTAGTGAAGCGATTTGTGAGTTTTCTGATGTTGCAGTTGAACATCTACCTGGCATTGGTTACGTGATAACTAGAGTGTACTCTTTGGCCATCCCTTATCAGTAGAGTGTCATCCCTTATCAGGTTAATCAGCAACTGAGTGGTTATGCTAATGCTACCAGAGACATGTTTTGATAACTTCAACGAAGATAGATAATTATGAATTATGTTCATATATATACTACAGTATTAGAGATTTCTGATTGCATTGCAAGGCCGCACCAGTTTTTTTCTTCAACACGCACGAGAGCTGAGGGTCATTATATTAAGAAGAGAAGGAATCTAAAAAGACTCAAGCATGCCCATGAGGGCAGGTTCTAGTACATGGTTGTAGCGCACTTTAAACTGGTGATGTTCATTCTTAGAGACGTTCATTGTTATACAGCTCATTTGGCTTTAGGGTCATCCATCAAAATGAGCAAAGGGCCATCAAAATGAGCAAAGGGTTTTGTGCCTTGGTTGATTAGGTTGGTTACATGGTTTCATCAAAGCAACAACCCTCCTTTGCAGTTGCAGCAAATAAATACTGTGATATCCTTAGTTAGTTCCCCTTAAGTTCTTTGTTCTACGATAGGAAGGCTACAGTCACACAAAACCTGGTATTTTTAGTTTTTAACTCAGTAGCATCTCTGTTACTTGAATTTTGTATTGTTATATATATCTGATTGTTCTCTCATAGGTAGATCTTTTTCTTCTGGGATGTTCATTTTCGACAGTAAGTTTGCGTGAACCATATTGTTTGTAGTTTTTTCCTTCATCTCATTTTTCCAGCCATCAATTTATTAACCATAATCATTGCCAATAAGTGACTGTACAATGCTTAACTTAGTACTTGGTCGTTACAGCTAAAATACATATAACTGCTACCTAGCATATCATCTTACAGTGGTTGATTTGGTGCGACTGTCCCAAACTGGAAGCTTGGCTAGCTAGAACCACTTTGCCGGAAGCCCTAGTTGTGTCACAGCACCATATCTTCGAGTAGAAGGCTAAGGACTTCCCTACTTTGTAGATCTTCCATGTAATTGCTTTCCACATTGCTCTTGAGTAAGTTAAATTGAACTAACTATTTAGCGTGATAGCACTTGCTGTTTGCAGCTAAGATCATATTTCTGCCTACTTGATCTGAGCTGCATTTGTTAAATTTTTATCCACCATAGATACTTATTCTGTGATTAGAATGTTCTTCCATGGCCAGAGAATCTGAAGTCACCATGAGTACAATGTGGAAAATCCACAAATTAATCAAGTGAATTTAAATATAATGTCAACAAGTGATTCAGGGAAGCAAATATGCACAAAAGTGAAGTATCCACCTTCAGGGATGTACTAGTTTATGGCACTGAGTTTAAATTGATAAGATGGTGAAAACACTGCTTTAACACCAGTTCTAACTTGCATTGTATCTCCTGGGATGTTAGGACATGTTTCTCACTGTTATCCAGTAGGGTAGCATGAATTGCGATGGAGGAACTGTTGGTGTCTTACCCAACTTCATAATTTGTAATTTCTTTTATACAGTACATTACTACATTTTAGTGAGAAGAAATGAAATGAGAAAAGGTTTTGGTGAATTCATTCAGCATCAGCGCATATTCATGTGATTTTTTTTATCAAAAAGAACTGGTGATGTCAACCTGGCTTGATATCTTACTCTGTTTGGCTCCTGTCAAAATGAAACCCTTATAGTTCAGCAATTTGTCGACTAGAAGCCTGAAGTGGTTGAATTGGTGATGTCATACTTCTTTGTGCCATTTTTTCCTTCTCCTTGAGCATTGAGGCCGAGGAGTTAATGTATATAGGTTATACAGGACATAAAGTAAGAAAAAGCCTCATACATTATCAGTGTTAACATGTTATTGAGATCTATCAGGTCCGCAATTCTGGAGCATTGAGTTGCATAGAGCATCTTTCATTCTTAAAAGATGGATAATATGCACCAAAAAAGTGCATGTTCTACAATATGATTTCTATTGAGGCTGACATGTGGATCCTGGGCCACATGTCAGTATGTGTTCTTATTATTTCTTGTTGGTACTCGATGCGTTACAAAATGTAGGTTGTTTTAGTTTTGTCCTAAGTCTAACTTCTCTAACTTTGACTAAGTTTGTAGAAAAATGCACCAATATCTACAACATAAAATTAGTTTCATTAATCCCACCTTGAAATGTGTCTTGATAATGTATTTATTTGGTCTTATAGATGTGTAATATATTTTTTCTATAAACCTGGTCAGAGTTAAAGAAGTTTTACTTAGAACAAACCACACCAACATACATTTTAGAAGATAGGGAGTAATTAATGACATACAGACTTATCTTTATATCCCAAAACCAACCAGGAATTTCATTTTCTTTTGGTTATTTTCTGGGAGGGGAATCCATTCAGGGGCTGTGCGTCCTATTATCCCTTCTAATTCTGAAATGAAGTGCAGACTACAACCCAATGCTATAGCTATTTTTTAGTTGAATAACATGTTTGACTGTATGCTTCTTTCTTAGCATTGTTTTTTTTAACGCTACATGTATTTTGTAGGTAGGACCCTGTTTTTCTTGTTCAACATTGTTTGCCTCAGCAGTGTTGTTTCCATTATGCCTATAACACTTCTGTCCTTCCTATGCCATCTTTGACAAGTAATGTTTGCACTCCCAGGTTGAAAGAACTTCACCAAAAGTGTCCTAAGGAAATGGATGAGTATGCTGGTTGCATGTATTACTACACCAACGAATTCGACTTCTGCCGTAAGGAACAGCAAGCTTTTGAGGAAGCCTGCCCCATTTCCGAGTAGATCTTGAGAGTTTTACTTCCAGTGGTCTTCGCAAATAAGGAAAAAAAGGCCTAAAAAACGACTTCATGATGTCCCATGTTTGTTGTCCTCATGGAAATTTTACTGGTGAATGAATAGCACACCCTGGAGCTATTCACCCCATTTCCCCCCTGAATATTTTTCAAACTTGAATTGACGCAGCCATATGCTCTAAAATGGTGACGATGATGTTTTGACCTTTTTGTTCACAAATTACATTTGGTGGATTTGCCGTTCTTTCTGCCCCGAGTGTGTTAACCTGCTAATCTGATCTCCAGCTATGGACATTGTTGCTGTCCCTGGAGCTATTCACCCCATTTGTCCCCCTGAATATTTTTCAAACTTGAATTGACGCAGCCATATGCTCTAAAATGGTGACGATTATGTTTTGACTTTTTTGTTCACAAATTACATTTGGCGGATTTGCCGTTCTTTCTGCCCCGAGTGTGTTAACCTGCTAATCTGATCTCCATCTATGGACGTTGTTGCTGTCACAAGGCTATACCACTACAATGTCCTCCGTCCCAAAAGTAATGCAATTCTAGGTTTTGAACAAGTCAGTTTCTAAGTTTGATCAAGTTTAGACAGGATATGAAAACTTATGTCTCCAATTAGATTAACTATGAAAATATAGGTAATCTAATAATGTTTTTTTGGTATCATAAATGCTATTAAGATTTGTATATATAGGTAAATCTGGCTCGGAAGCCAGAATTGCGCTGTTTTTGGACAGAGGGACTGGGAGTAATACATCACATCCAGGGGCGGAGGTTCAGGGAGGCGAATCTGGGCCTCCCCCCCGCGTGACAGCTTTGATAGCCTATAAAACATTTGTAGTTTCTGCAATTAGGTAACAATCAGCCCCTCCCTGCTTTTGATCCACCCTCCGCCGGTGATCACATCGTCCCAGATCTGAAACCGTATAGAGTCTCAGATCCCAATGTAAGACGCAGCAGCGGCCTGGCGTTTTGTAGTACTCCGTACGAGTAGTTGCAGGCTTGCCTATCTAAAATTTTTTCATCCATCCTATCGAATCTTTAGACACATGCATGGAACAATAAATGTACATAAAAAAATAAACTAATTACACAGTTTGGTATGAATCTTTTAAACCTAGTTACTCCATGATTAGCCTTAAGTGTTACAGTAACCCACATGTGTTAATGACAAATTAATTATGCTTAATAGATTTGTCTTGCAGTTTCCTGACGAGATATGTAATTTATTTTTTTTATTAGTTTCTAAAAACCCCTTCTGATATACTTTCGACATATTCGATGTGAATGAATCAAAAAAAATTTTCATTTCCAATCGGCCTTAGCTGACGGTCGCAGGCATGAGCGTCAATGCGTTTCAGCGAGAGCCGAGAGCTGCGTGACGGTATGATGCAGAGGCAGAGCTGCAGAAAATTTATGATTCGAAGGTATGGCTGGTGCTTTGCCATGGTCCTTCACGATGTCGTCTTTTATCACCTGTTAGGCATCCCTGTATAGGTTCTAGTACAGCTCTAGCATCTGTGTCCGTGATAGCTGAAACCTGCCCGCTTATTTTGCCAAACTGCGAATCATGTTGGTTCAACATTGGGATCTGCTGGAGTTTTGGATGCGGTAACTTCGTAAGAGTTTCTCATGGAAGTGAACCCTCATCATACTGTAAAGTCGTGCATGGCATGGTGCACCACGAAAACAGAGGCCGCTCCCCAGCTCAAGATGGACCATGTCTTGACATTGCTGTGCTCTTCCTGTTCGCACAGTGTGATTTGTGAGCCTTCGCCCGGTGGATGGCGGAAGGCTTTCGCCTCATCAGTTACTGTGCCTGCTTTACGCCTCGTTTAGTTCCTCAAAAAGTTTGCAAAAATTTCAGATTCTCCGTCACATCAAATCTTTAGACGTATGTACGGAATATTAAATATAGATGAAAATAAAAACTAATTGCATAATTTGGTCGGAATTGACGAGACGAATCTTTTGAGCCTAGTTAGTTCATAATTAGACAATATTTATCAAATACAAACGAAAGTGCTACTATTTCTATTTTGCAAAAAAATTTGGAAGTAAACAAGGCCAGCTGCTTGGCCGGGTAAACGAAATAAGTAGGGGTGACACAATCATTCACCACTATTTTCTGGCAACCGGCACACGTTGTTCAAGGATTGGGTATCTCCCAAATGGAGGGGCATGGCGCAAATGGAATAAAGAGAGAAGCTACCAGGATGCAGCATCAAAGTCTTGACAAAGTCGTAGGTGGACACTGCTCCAAGAAAACGAGACACCAATTATAGGGATAGGGAGGCCGCCATGGCCATGGAAGCACATGGCGTGATCACAGGCAGGCAGACACATGGAGTAGAAGCAGATGTGGACATGAGAGGTGAGCGGCTCCTCAATTTTGACCCATATTTCGCCACGCCACATCGCAATCTTGAGCAGGTCAGCCGGGGGAATCTTAGCAGATCTTGACCTGTCCCAAAGACCCGCCCCCAGCCCCCCAGTAGATCCAACATTGCTATATGCTAGTACTCAACAATGTGCATCCAAACATTGCTGTGAATGGTACTAGCTCTTAATAATAAGCACTATGCAGGTTGTTGTAGAGGATGTGGCAAGACACTGCCCTTCATCCCCCCTATATCCTGCAATTAAAATTCTCACGCCCTTTCATTTTCACGTCACCTTCTGTGGGCTAATTCAAGATTCCAAGATGGACTGGCATTTTAGGGGATAAGAGATGTGAGCCATCATATAACAAGCCTGCACATATATATTATATTATATTTTCTCAGATGCAGTTTCCTGCATGATTAGGCAAACAGCCAAGCCAAACTGATATATAGAATATAATATAGAAGGAAAAAAGGGAAAATTATCTAACATTCTGCTTTTGTAGGATGGATATGATCTCAGAGAACTGAGGGCGCTTCAGAGGGGAATTGTCCCAGCACCTGTTCATCAGTGACCTCAGGAAAGGAGGACAATCTCTGGGGATCTCCGGCCTCAGCCCGCAGGCGGCGATTCCGACTGCTGCTTGCACGGGCGAGTAGGTGGAGTAGGCCTCCTCTCCGGTGATCATCTCCCAGAGCACCATTCCGTAGCTGTAGACGTTGCTCATCCAGGTCTCGGTGACGGTTTCAGGATCTCCAGCAATGATCTGTAGACACCATGGTACTAAACTTTTCAGCAAGGACAGATCAGTATAAAATGAGATAGTAGAAGACTTATTTGCATAATTGTCGACTTAGATGATTGTGTTAGTGACTGCCCAAGAAGGAAGAAAAAATTGTCAGGACTGGCTGATCTACTACAAGAAAACATGAACTTGTAGAAGAAAGGCAACACCTCTTCATAATAGCATTGAATATTGTATAGGTCATTCCATAATAGCAGATGAAAACTAGCAATTTAAAATAGAGCAACTTCATTCAGCAAGAACCTCTAGCAGCTACAACTGAACATTTACTTTCAGAAAGACTACTTATAGACAATAATATGAATTTTCAGTAAATCAAGTCAAGAAAACTAACCTCTGGAGCCAGCCATCGGTACCCAGATGTCTCATACTCAGTGACCTCACCAACATTACTACAAGGGGTAACAATGCCCATGTCCCCAAGGCAAGCATTCCCTTGCCTATCTAGCAGGATCTTCCGAGCATTGAGATCACGGTATGCAATGCCATAGTTGTTCATGAAAGCCAGAGCATCAGCGACATCAAGAGCGATCCTAACCGTGTCTCGGAGGGACAGCCTCTTGTTTCTCTGTATAAGAATATCATGAACTGATCCCCCTTCCATCATCCTCGTTACTATGCACAGCCCATGGTTTTCATTGAAACAAATGCCATGGAATTGGAGGATGTTCCTCTGGCCACAGCTCATCAACTGCAGCAAGTCCTGGCGAATCTCGACGTCATAAGCACTTCCCATGTCACAGCCCCTCAATTTGTTAACCCAAACCTTCTTTCCTCTATAGACACCCCTGAATGAATTCGCACCAACCCAATCAATGAACTCAATCTCCTCAGAATGCAGCATCCAGCGACCGAGCTCCTCACCACCAGAGCGAATGGTTTGCCATTCATCTACTGAGACGAAGACTGATGACTGTGGCAAGGGAGTGGGAAGCTGTGGTCTGCGCGTCGGCTCATTGTCAAGTACCTGACCATCATCTGGATCAAACATTGATTCCTCATCAAAGTTTCTCGATCCTTCTTCTTGACAACCACAGAGCCCAAATGGCAGCTTCACACCACCACTGTTCTTCCTTTGCTTCTTTACTACTGATTTCAGTGCAGACTCAACCCGGTTCTTGAAGAGCGCCTCATTCCCTGTTTGCACAAGTATCATGACAACACCAAGTGTCAACCCTCTCTTCTCAAAGATCTGGATCTTCTTGCAACAGAACGAAGGGCTGTCTAGTGATCCTGACATTGACTGCCATGAGAGCGGGGCTGTGCAAGCAAATGTTAGCTGGAAAACAGTGCCTTCTTCACCACTTCCTCTGCCATGAACTTCCTCAATGTTCACTGCAGGCTGATCCTCACCGGTTGCCTGCTCTACAAGGCGGGCATGCAAGAGGACATCTTTCATGTCAAATCCTGCCTGTCCGTAGCTGCAAAATCGAAATTTGTGCTTGTCAGCAACCATTCAGCAGATCCAGAGAGAAATGCATTGTCACCTTAGCTTTGATATCAAATTATGTGCTTGATTTAATCATAAACACAGTAACAAAAATTCACTGAAAACATTTGCGATCTCTGGAAGTTAAAAACAAAGGTGGTAGACAAGAGATCTGTATATTACTTGCTTACGAAACTAATCTCAGATTGCAGCAAATTTTGTGCCATTGATAGAGGCAGTGGCAAGTTTTACCTCTCTATAGAGTTGCAAGATTTCACTGAAAGAGGGAAAAGTTCGCTGCACCTTGCTTTGCTGCAGAATTGGGTGGTACTAAAGAAGGAAAAAAAAAACAACGCGAAAAAGGTAGCGACTTTGGGACACTGACCTGTTGGGGAGAGCGTCGAAGTGGCGGCGGAGGTCAGCGACGAGCTTCTCCGGCAGCTGCTGATTGGCGGCGCCGCGGGAGTAGAGCTGCGTGAGGCCACGGAGGAGGAGCGGTGGCGGCTTCTCGGCTCGCGGTGAGGGGTCGCGGGGGAGGCCGCCGCCATCCAGGCTCAGCGTGTTCTTGAACGCGGCGATGGCGCCGGCAAAGTTGCGGCCCAGCCGCTGCCACTTCTTGGGGGGCGCGGGCGCCGACGTCGGCTCGCCGGCGTAGGCAGAGTCGGCGCAGGTCGGGAGGGAGTCGTCCGAACGCCCGTGGGGCTTCATGAGAACCTGCTCTACCATCTCCTCGTCGGTGCTCGGCCGACCCGACCAGCACTCCAGCGCCGCTGCCATCGCTGGAGACTTGGCCTTTCTCCCGCTGCTGAATCTTCACTTGCTTGAAGAGTTGGCGGCAGCAGAATGGATTCTAGAGATGGGAAGCCTGCTGCTATTGAAGGCGGGATTGTTTCTCGAGTACACGGGCAGAAATAACAGAACCAAGATCTTGCTGGATGAATCTACTGGAGGAAGATTGGACCTAGTGACCAGAACAAAACGAGAATTTTGTTTTTCTGCTGGCTGAATCTACTATGTTTGTAGAACACTGAAGGTAGGGTGTCTACAAAATGTGAAGAAAAATAGCAAGAAGAAAAGCTGTGATGTTTGCTCGGTAGCAAAAGATATAACTGAAAAATGTTGGGTTTTTTTTCTTCTGCTGGTCTTGTGGGGGATCTCTGAGCCAGGGAAGATATTTTTTTCTCTCGCTGTGAAGTTTGCTCTACATAAAACTAGTCATGTTGCTGCCCAACCTTGCTCGGCTCATACGAGGGAGGGTGAAGAAGGGAGCCAAACAAGTGGAGAGGGAGGCAAAGAAAAATGACGCCTGTTTTTGTAGTACCAGCTGCCAGCGTGCTGCTGTGCGCCTGTGCCTATGAGTGAGGCGTGAGGGCCTCTGGTCCATGTCCATGGACGATGGAAGGGGAAGAGAGAGAGACCATGCATCATGGAGGGTGGTGGGGCTAACGTCCTACGAATAATTTATGAGGGGTGTTTGGTGCGTTCATGTGATTTTGCTGCCATACTGCCATGCACAGACTGCCTTGTTTAGTTCGCAAAATTTGTAGTTTTTAGCTACTGTAGCACTTTCGTTTTTATTTTACAAACATTGTCCAATCACGGAGTAACTAGGCTTAAAAGATTCATCTCACAAATTACAGGTAAACTGTGCAATTAGTTTTTATTTTCGTCTATATTTAATGCTCCATGCATGCGACTAAAGATTCGATGTGACGGGGAATCTTGAAAATTTTTACGAACTAAACAAGGCCAAAAAATTGGGCCTTGTAGTTCCGAAAACTGAAAAGTTTTTGGAACTGTAGCATTTTCGTTTGTTTGTGGTAAATATTGTCCAATCATAGACTAACTAGAGTCAAAAGATTCGTATCGTGATTTACAGTCAAACTGTGTGATTAGTTTTTGTTTTCGTCTATATTTAATGCTTCATGCATGTGCCGCAAGATTCGATGTGACAGAAAATCTTGAAAACTTTTTGGATTTCGGGGTGAACTAAACAAGGCCTTGGTTAAGCTGCAGAGCACAGGAACAAAAATGAATTGTAGTATTAAAGGATGCTTTGCGCTTGCAAATGGCAACCTCCCTTTGCGTCGTGGACCGTGCACCCCGAATACACTCTGTAAGCGGGATATTTCTGGTCCAAATGTCAGATGAGAAAAGCATAGAATGCCCATCCTCACATTTGCTTCTGCACTACTTTTTAGCTATATAATGGTAATTTTCTCTCGTAACAAATTAACATGAGCAAAAACTCTTTTTTCAGCCAGCGGAATAGGTTGCTTCTACTGTCTCCTGTCTACTTCTTTTTCAGTTATGATTATGGAAGTATGATTTTTCAGTCTTCAGAGAGAGATGGTAATCTGCAGAGATATCCTTTAGCTATTATCTTTACCGGGGAGAAAATTGACAGCAGCAGATTAGCAGATTAATATGTGCGGTGAACTTGGACACTCCTACTCCTATTTTGGTCACTGGCATAGTGGCATTGTAAGGCCTCGTTTAGTTTCGAAAAGTGAAAAGTTTTCGATATTGTAGCATTTTCGTTTGTTTGTGATAAATATTATCTAATCATAGACTAACTAGAATTAAAAGATTCGTTTCGTGATTTACAGCTAAACTGTGTAATTAGTTTTTGTTTTCATCTATATTTAATGTTTCATATATGTGCTATAAGATTTGATGTGACGGAGAATCTTGAAAACTTTTTAGTTTTCAGGGTGAACTAAACAAGACGTAAAATGAGATTTGTCTCGCTTCTTCGGCCTTTATGGTTATCACGAGAAAGGAAAAGCCTCTCTGATACAGTGCCTGTTGCCGTTTGACCCTTTTTCTGGCGCTGCTGCCACTGCCGTTATGTCGACTCGGACACCGGACCATCACTCTCCGTCACATTTTCACGCGGCCAGTCACCTGCGAATCACCAGCATGACGTGACACGATCCTTGAGGATCGCTTGTCTGCAGAATGACAAGGCTGTCACACACACACACGCACACGACACGCCGGGTGATGACTCGCGTGCCAGTGCTGCGAGACGGACGGAATAAAATCATGTCACGCACAGTAACGCCGACGCGGACGGGTGCTGCTTATGGAAAGCTATGGCCGGAGCCTCTACTGCTCCAGAAAATGTTGCAGGAAAGCCGCAAAACTACTGTTCGGGTCAGCATCCCCGGCCGGCAGCCATGGGAACAGTGGCAAGATTCCGTTCACCAGCACCGGCAGAAACGCCAAACGCAACAACCCTGGCATCAAAGCATTAAGGAATCGACTTTAGATACAATTCTAACTCTGATGGGATACCAGTCGCTACTCACTAGAGACATCAGGCTTGGACTTGGATAGTTGGATCAATGAAGCTGCAGTGCGCGCTACAGTGTGTATGCACTGCACTTGCGTCGTCGCCTCTGCCGGTGCCGGTGGTGTGATGGAGAGGAGCGCCGGTCTCTCTCTCGCCGTACGTCTCGCCAGAAATTCGAAGAAACATGTGTCCTCCACTCCGACTGAGAGGCACCTGGAATTCGGCCGCCGTGTCGGCCATTCCGCCGTGCACTCGAGGAGTTGGCGAGCTAATCATGCCCGCCGAGACGAAGACGATCAGGTTAGCACGGAAAACCAGTTGTTTAACGCCAACCCATGACCATGATGCTAAGCTCATCCGATGACCACCGATCGCCGGGTCCTTTTTGTGCGCTTCCGGACTGGCCTGGTGCCACCCCCCGGCCCCCGCCGCGGCGTTCGGCTGGGCCTGTCATTTCTTACGTAAGCAGAGTCGTAGACTCGCCTTATCGCCACTCGCCTGGCCGGAGCCGGACGCCCGTAGTAGCCCGTACCGGAACGGAATGCCGAATTCATTGGCGTAATTAAACCTAGATTCCGGATGGATGCTGGAGGGCGGTGGTTCTTTATGCCGCAACAGTACACGCCGTAAGAGCCGTCCTGGTTGGCCGGATCGTGCCATAGATGATCACATCCCCGGGGTACCTTACACTTACACCGGTTGCAGAACGTACTGTGTGTCCTAGCTAGTGATGCCTTAGCAGTGTGATTCTATATACGATCAGTGTGACTCGCATTACTCCGATCGAGTCCGAGGAGGCAATCAGCAGAGATGAAAATAGAGTAATTAGTTTAAGGCAGTCTACTCTGACTCTGAGTCTCTGATCGCGTCGGTCTGACACGCTCTTTGTGCTGCGACTGCGAATAGAATACGGTTCTCGATGGGTGGAGCGGCGCGCCGGCTCCGTCGTGCGTGACGTCCATTCCATAACTGCTCGCGACGACGACTTCCCTCGCCGCGTCCAGTTGTTTAGCGAGGAGGGCCGGCACGACCGTAGCCCACGCGAGGCCGGTGCTCCGTGCCCGTGCATGTGGCCTGCGGGAGACGCAGACGCCCCACCCCCATGTGAGGAGAGCGCGAGCAGGGCTGTTCAGACTGCTCTGGCCCGCCCGGGAGCGGCACGAGGTTGGTGGTGGCGGCGCGCCGGGCACGGGGCGCCGCCCGTCCCGTCCGAGTCCGACGCAGCTGACGAGCTCGACGTGCCTCTCCCGCGAATGGGCCCCGCGGTTCTCGCGACGCGTGGCTGTCCCGTTGCGTTGTCCCCCCGTCCCGTCACGGGCAAAAGCAAGCAAAATGGCAATCGATTCGATTCGCGTCGGGGGCTGGCCCGCGCGTAACGGCCCCGCGCCCTAGGCCTTGTTTAGTTCCTAAATAATTTTGTAAAATTTTTCAGATTTCCCGTCACATCGAATCTTTAGACACATGCATGAAGTATTAAATATATACAAAAATAAAAACTAATTACACAGTTTAGTCGAAATTGACGAGACGAATCTTTTGAGCCTAGTTAGTTCATGATTGGACAATATTTGTCAAATACAAACAAAAAAGCTACCGTGTCGATTTTGTAAAATATTTTGGAACTAAACAAGGCCCTAATCTAATGGCGGCGGCTTTAGCTTAACCAAGCTGCATTAGCTAGATATGAGTATGCATGGATTCGGTCTGCCGTGGCCTTTGCCCGCCACGGCGCCTGTCCTGCCTGCCAACGGCCGGCGGCAGCGGCACCCCTGGCTTTCCGCTCTTTTTTCTGCGGACCAATGGGCCCGCGTCCGTACGGGTCCTGCGCTGCGAGGGCCACGTGCTTACGGACGCGGTGGTTGGCAAAGATCTCATGCCATGTGCCGTCGTGCCGATCCATCGACGCCGGCCGGACTGCCGGTGCGGTGCGGTGCGGGGCGCGCGGCGCCACATTGCTGGTCCTGCCGAACCGGCCGGCCGGCGTGCGCAGCAAGGTGTGAACTGTGACCTGCGTGAATGATACTGCAGGTCGGTAACCTCGGAGTCGGAGACTAGGATTTGTACTGTAACGTCTCGAGGTTACATTCACCGCCTACCGTGCACATCTGCTACACAAGATCGAGACCTAAAAAGCATACATTGATACATTTGTCGTAGAAAGAAGTCGACAATGGGGTTGTTCCGATGTTGCCCCTTGCTACAGAAAAATCTATAATCTTTGAAAAGAAAAACTTTAGTAGAATATTTTTTTCAAAACGATAAACCATTAGGCTTAGAATACGTGAGATTAATAAGTCGTAGAACAAGTCCATCTGACTTCAAATGATTGACTTCAATAACGGCGCTACTCCCTCCGTCCTAAATTATAAGTCATTCCAAGAATCTTGGAGAGTCAAAGTTTTTCAAGTTTGACTAAATTTATATAGTAAAATAATAACATTTTTTGTATCAACCAAGTATCATTAGAATCTTTGTAAGTTATATTTTCATAGTGTACCTATTTTATGACATAAATCTTTATATTTCTCTCTATATTTTTGGTCAAACTTGAAAATGCTTTGACTCTCCAAAATTCTTGGAATGACTTATAATTTGGAACGGAGGGAGTATTTGTTAAATAGTACCCTCTCTATTCTAATCATAAGACGTTTTATCTTTTTAGGATATATTGGTTTTGCTATACACTTAAATTTGCACTACGTCTAGATATATAATAAAAAAAATATGTCTACAAAAATCAAAACCTCTTGTATTTTGGAACATAGGGGGTAAATGATATGCTCGTCGACATATAGATGTCTACATGTTGACTTCACTAACTTTGAGTTCTGTAGGCTCAATCTTTTAGATATACTCATAAAGATAAGGTTTGTTTGCATGTCTTTGTAGTAGAAAGTATGCGTGTGTGCTTATGAACTATGTTCATAATGTATAATCTGTTAAGAGGTTCTAAAGAAAATACAACCATAAAATAAATACAAACATTCCAAGTGCCAACTCTTTGCATCTTAAAAGGGTTTTTGGATGGCACCCTGGCCTCAACATCGAACACCTGACGTTGATGCCGGCCTTAGATGTGGTTCTCACGGTGAGAACCAAAGAAGCCCTTAAATCTTTAACCGAAGAAACCATTTTGGGTGTGTTTGGCACGAATTTTTATGAGAGCCTCCTCTAAAGGAGTCAGAGCCGTTTTGGCGAAGGCTCCGGCTCCTATGCTTTTTACTAAAAAACGGCTTCTTTAGAAAAATATTTGGGAGGGCTTCTCTGGAGAAGCCAAAGCCAGAGCCGGAGAAAAGCCCTGCCAAACAGAACCTTATAGTTCCTTTAGAAGAAACACATACCACTACCTCATCCAAAAACAATTAAAATTTATAGTTTTTAACTTAAGTCAAGCTACCTCGAGTCTAACAAGGTTTATAACAACTTTTAATACAACAAATATATGGTATAAAATATTATTCCATATCAAATCTATATAATTTTTTGTTGGTATTTGTCACATGCAATCTAGTTTGAATTAACTCATGGTGGCTCTCATGTGTGTGCTGATACAAGAACGTGAGGGTTTAGCGCACACCTCGATTGTTAAGAGTTTATTCTATCAACATATAAGGCTTAAAGAGAAGGGCGGGCCTGGTGCAATGGTGAGAGCTGTCACACTAAGTCACCAAGTTGTGGTTTTAAAGCAGCCTCTCCGCAGATTTTGCAAGGAGAAGGCTTGCTGAAAGGTCCAAAAGGCTAGAGGGGGGGTGAATAGCCTATTTAAAATTTCTACAAACTTCAACTATACAAGTTGATTAGTAAAATAAAAGGCGAAGCTATTCTAGCACTAGCACAACTAAGCTATGCAAGCCACCTACACAAGTCTAGCAAAAAAGCTAAACACTAGTTACAACAAGAAAACACAACTAGAAGCTTGCTACACTCCTAGACAAGAAGACTAAACTAAACAAGCTAAACAACTAGCAAGGTAAACAAGTAAGTAAAGGAGTGAAGAGTGATTGTTATACCAACGTTGTAGAGTAGAGATATATCCAACCAATCACTCATAATTACAAGAGAATCCTCGGTAAGAGATGACACAAGATTTTTTACTGAGATTCACTTGCTTCCCAGCAAGCTAGTCCTCGTTGTGGCGATACACCCACTTGATGGATCACGAGCTAATTGGCAATCCAAAGCCAAACCCTCAGCAGGTGCCGCACATCCACTCACAAGATGGGGTTCCTCCAAGCCACGAGCAATCCACTAGAGTAGCCAATTGCGATCTCCCGCGGGAAAGGCTCAAGAACCCCTCACAAGTCACTTGGTGAGGCTCGAAACAATCTCCAATCACGAGCTCAACACCGCCGCTGCTCCAAGCCGTCTAGGGCGTCGGGAAACACCTAAGAGTAACAAGAAATCCGCAGCAAACTCAAGAATCAAGTGCCACTAAATGCAACTCTCAAAGCAATGCACTTGAATCTCACTCAATCTCACTAGGATTAGCAATCAAGCAAGGAGATGAGTGGAGGGAGTGTTCTCTAGCTCAAAGTATGTCTCAAGTAATCAAATGTGCAAGAGTCTTCCTCCCAAAGCCGGCCACCAACTATTTATAAGCCCCTCAAAGAAACTAGCCGTTGGCTGTTTTCACTGGGCTGAAAACGGGGGCACCGGACGCTACTAAGTGAGCACCGGACGCTCGACCCCCTGCGTTCGGTGCACTGGAGTTGGCCACGTGTCGATCTTGAATCTCGCGCGTCAGTTTCTAACGGCTACCTGCAACACACCGGACGCTCTGCAAGTCCACACCGGACGTGTCCGGTGCACACCGGACTCATGCGCAGAGAGTTTGTCAAACTCGCGACCTCACCGGACGCTGGGCACCGGACGGTCCGGTGCTCACCGGACTCGTGCGCAGAGAGGATTGCAAAAACCCCTCACACCGGACGCTAACCACCGGACGCTGTCAGAGTGCGTCTGGTGCTCAACCCTAGCAGGGTCAAGCACACCGGACTCTGAGGCCAGCGTCCGGTGCCTTCGCACTCAGCGTCCGGTGAGTGTTTCTCAGTGAGAAAACACTCCCACGACTTCTCTAAATTTCCCGCCGGCGCAATAGAAGATATACACTTATTTTTCTCAAAAGCGCCGAATCCCGCCTCGCAAGCTCGGCGGGAGGGAGAGAGGAACCCAAACCCCTCTCAACCCTAGGAACTCCACCTCCTTTGCAAATGTGATAACACCAACAAGTGTCCACCACCAAAGTGCATGTGTGTTAGCTTTTCACAAACATTTTTATCCAAAGGAGTTAAGTTAGCACTTTACTAGATCCTAATGCATATGCTCAAGATATGGACCTAGTAGCACTTGATTCGAGAGATGACCGTGATTTTCCCTCTTGATAGTCGGCTATCTATCCTAAACCCGGTCAATCACTTCTCTACTCATCTTAGACCGGCAAAAGTAAAACCCTATGTTTATACCTTTGCCTTGATAACTTTTGCTCCTCGTCTATCATCATGATCTTCACTTCATGCTTCATCCCTTTGTGATCATGTGGCCACCTTTCCATGCCACCATGCACCTTCATCACATGTGTTGCTATGCCTAACTCAAATCACTTGAACACAAGACATTAGCAACTTGGTGTCATTAATTACCAAAACCAAACTTGGGCTTTCACTTGCCTCGGTTTTTCCGTTCTCTGTCCTTTTTATAAGCCTATAGAATTAATACCATCATTCTTGAATAAAAATTTTTTATGTCAAGCGGGATGAAAAAAATAAGTGGGTTAGTGGTGATATATGTGGTCCACTCAACATCTAATGAATTTGATTACTTCACAAATCCCATCGTTGAGCAACTCCACAAAAATCTTAAATTTATGAAGCATTTCTTTAGGTGCTCTCTCAACTCTACCTTTTTCCTAAAGTAGATTTTGTAGAGCTGGACCTGTCTAGCTAAAAAAACTTAAAGTAGAGCTGAAAAAACAGGAGCACTGTGAGAACCTCATACACAATTGCCTGTTGTCTAATCCTTTCTGTGGGGGTGTTGCATATTACATCCAATCCAATTTTGATTTAGCTCACGGCGACTCGTGTACTGATGTAATGTTTGTGGGAATTTAGTGACACCTTTGTGGTTAAGGTGCCTAGGCGAACATAACAAGGATACCACTACTTAAGGGTTACTCTCATTTTATGTGAAACGAGATGGAAAGTGTAAGTGAGTTAATGATAGTGCCTGGTTCGCTTTGCTCGCAGAGTGGATCTGAACTTTTTTTACTATGTGGTGTTACAATATACGTAAATATTTGTATACAAATTTAGTCAATAAAATTGTTTGACTTGAGATAAAAATGTAGAATTAATTGCATCGTCTATTGTGATTTGAGACGCACAACTGCACAATCAACTAATTTCGCTATTTCCTACAGCTACCCGAGTTACATTTATAAATTCTGATTTTAATGCTAGAGCTCAATCTTTAAAAAATGCTAGAGCTCGTTGCCAACCTGCAAGTTTTTTTTAATAGAAACAAGGGTGCCGTTTGGTTCTTCCCTTGGATCAATTCTAAGAATCTGGATAAAAAAAAATCTCTGAATCCTAAAATATCATCCAAACAGGTTAGGATTCTATAGGATTATCTAAGAAACATCATACATAACACACATGTACAGAATCCAAGAACTATTGTACATTAATTTTTATCCAGAATCCGGATTTTAGAATCTCATGACGGTACCAAAAATAGAAAAGGGGAAGCAATTTCTAGTTCAACAGGCCTGAACCTCATCTGTCTTTCCCCGTGGGCTACATCCACATCCCCGGGTTCTCCCAAGTCGTGCCCAACGAGGCCCAACACCGTGACCACGCATGCTTCTCCCTGTCCCTGCACTGGATCTGGGCCGATATCGACAGCATCTCGTCTTGCAATTTACCTAGACCAAATCCACCAACGCCATGGAGACTTACCCATTCGTGGGCCCGCGGCTGTAGAAACCGTCGTGCGACCAGCGTACGGTACAATCACCAGAAGCACGAACTGCCAACTCGGTCCGTCTCCGTCGGTCGACGAGGCATCGGCCATCGGCCATCGACGCATCACGCTTCTCCGCTTCCCTTCCCATCCGTCCCCCCGGCTTCTCCCCCCTTGCCGATCTAACGGGAACGCGTCTAACAGCTTCACGCGACAGCACCGCGCCACTCGAGGCTCGCCCCTGCTGAGCCAGCGGAGCGCGCCGCCATGGCTTCCACATCCTCTTCCAGGTACGCGAAGCACCGTCGGATCGGAGAGGACGAAGAGTTGGAGGAGGCCGAGGAGGAGGAGGAGGAGGCCGAAGAGGAGGTACTCGCGCTTTTGCTTCCTTCACGCTCACGCCCGTGCTCGCAGTTCGGGTTCGATATTTGGACCAACCGCGTTTGGTTTGGTACTGTCTTTGCGTGATGGGGATTGATATTGGGGGTAGTACGCTGTAGTTGCTAGGTTCACAGTTTCAATTGCTGAAGTTTTTAGGCTACTTCTGGAGAATTCGAACGGTGTTTTGCTCGCGAAAGAGCAGTGCATTGGTCTGCAGTTTACGATTCACGAGTGTGTTGGTTAGTTGATGTAGCCTGTGTTGTGCTATTTAGAGTGTTTTGCTTAAGGAACGTGCATTTGCACATTCTCTGCTGCGATTTCCTATAAGAGGCAGAAAAACCTGGCGGTTTTTCTTTTGGGATCATATGTAACAATACTTTATGATGACTGATGCTCAATTGCATAATGTGTGCCTGTCCATCATGCTACTTGCTCGGTAACTGCAGCTTCTGTGCCTTTTGGGTACCATTTGCCGCACTGTTTAAATTGGGAACATGTAACTTGACGTCTTTCTACAATGTTGCTTTATTTAAGGCTGACTGGGTGCAGCTCTATGCATTTAACAAGTCAAAATTCTGTTGAGCTGAAAATTGTCTATTGATTTATCATATTTCATTTCTGTCCACAGCTTGAGCGGTTCGATGATTTCACCATTGCTTCATCATGGGAAAGGTACTGCAAATCTGCAATAATGCTTACAATGATGCTATCCAAGTTTCTTATTCTAATGTTCAGTCAAGTTTATTTACTTATGTGCAAAGGATTATTAACAGTTTCTTGAACATCCAGGTTTATATCTGAGATAGAGGCTATTTGCCGTCAATGGCTTGCAGATGGCGTGAAGATCTTAATGGTAGAGCTCTGTATGGGGGACCTGATATTCATCCTTATGTGATAATTTATTGATCTGTTAGCTAACATATATTTTTGTAGCAAAAAGGTGCAGAGGGTGTTCCTCCCTTTGAAAACTTATATATGATCAAGCGTGAACTGAAGCATGGGAAAAGAGTCTATTCTATGGAATATCATTTCATGAAATCTGCAAAAGGTTAGTTTATTTGGTTAAACTATAACACTTTCAACAATTTGGGTACGTCATGTTATTCTTCTCCAAATAGCTTTGCTTAATATTTTTTTTCTCAATTCTCATAGTCACTAATATCTATCTGTAGGCCAAAACTCATATTGGGACGATGATACACATAGCATGCAGCTCTCATTTGGAGTCGATGAGTTTTTGGTATGATTTTCTTTGTTGCATTTAGTCCAGTTATACAAGGACCTGTTCTTTGGTTTTTCTGCTGGGTGCATTTATCACTTCAAATATTTTTTGTTTCTTTTTTGCTTGTACAGAATTTTATTTCAGTATAAAGCAATTGCATGTGTGCCAACCTGAATTACAGCGCAACAATTTTTTATATACCTTTCCAAAATTTTTGCCAAGCTCTAATATGTAGTGGAGCATTCAGCACTAAAACCTAATAATTGTGCATAAGCTAGTTTGCATCATTAAACTCACTACTCATAGCGTTTTTATGTGCTCACAGATAATTGCTCCGCTGAGTGCCAGTGGTGTGATTCTCGATGATCCGGAGTCGACAAAGCTTTTAAGTTCTGTAGCAATTGCTCTTTCTAATTGTGGCAGGTTAGTAAGTTTTAAATAGTACCGATTCCCTGACGAGCATTATCACTGTCATTTGACCTAATTATTTTGCATTTAGTAATTGGCCAGCGTTTGTACCAGTTCATGACCCTTCACGGAAAGCCTATATAGGGATTCAAAATTTAGGAACTGTATTTACTCGAAGATTTGAAGCTGATCGAATTGGTAGTCAGGTGCCAATAAGACTCATGCATCTGGAGGGGTTACATGAGCTATTTCTGTCAAAATTTGTGAGTATCTCTGAAAGCTTTTACCGTTTGCTGATGTCTTTGTTCTTCGATAAAATCTTATAGTATTTTACAAAATTAAACAGTTGCAAAAAAGGCCAAGATTACCTTTTCTTTATATATAGGAGGAAAAGATAGCACTGGCCTACCATTATGCAACATAACGTATAGCATTTGAGCTTTGGAATATACCACATACTTCTGTTCGGTGATTCTGTTCCTCATTGACTCGTCCCTATTCAGCATGTCATAACTGTTCTGAATTTGTACATGTTTTAACCTTTGTCTTTCTGTTTTTGACTTTGAAGGTCCTATCCACGACAGATTTTCCAGCTAGGGTAAAGGTTCACTTTTCAATGAAGCTTAGCTACAGGACTCCAGAATATGATCATGATAATGAAACTTTAGATTCCGAAGCTACTGAGCCATTGACTGAAAATGAAGTTGCAAACCACCCTAGAAAACTATGGGACGATGATTGCTCTTGGGCAGAGTGGTACTCTGCTGAGGATCCTGTTAAAGGTAACTAAAGTTTTATGACTTTTACAAGGAAAATATGGATAAAAGACTATAATGGGAAGAACCAATGCTAACCATCGGATTGAATCTAAGAGGCACAGATCAACGTCAATAAGCTACCAACACTGCTACAGTAGGAGTTTTATCTGCTGTATTTTCCTAAAAAAAAAAGTTACCAACACTTTAAGAATCTTTCTCCTGAACCATTCCACTTTGCAACTATGTCCTTTCACCATCGTGTAACATAGGATCAATCTGCTTTGATATATACCATCCAATGTTGATCTATCATCAGAACTTACAATTTCTGTTATCTTATTTTAGTGGTAGTTGTACTTTTCAGTTTGAGTTTATCCCATATTTTACGTATTAGATTGTTGTTGTATCAGGGAAATACATATCATAGTCACTGAGATAGAATTTTACCCTTTTGACACTAAAACTGTTCTCCATATAGAATAAAGTCTCCCCTTCCATTATAAAAAGGAAATACTGAGGTGAACATTTCTTGTTCTGTGACTTCAGTCTTCATAATATAAGAACAACCCTAACATGGACAAGGATTCAAGGAGATGATGTACATGCATGATACAAGGTAGATTACCATGTAGAAAATTAGCTATTATAACTAAGTCTTTTTCTGATGAGTTTTTGGGGGATAAAGTGTTGTCCCAATCTACAGTGATATTTGCCTGTTGTATATTTGATTCGCTGCACCTCATGTTTCCATTTTTTCCCCCATATGATATTTCAAATTGATGTATATTTAGGAACACGATTCACTTGATTATCCTAGGTTTTGAGCTGACTGCCATCTGGGGAGAGAGGACATTTGAAGAGACCCTTGAGATGGCTGAAGTGGAAAATGCTTCGTCCTTTGATGCTGATAGCTGGTTCCTTCATCCAGTTGTATCTCAATACATGTACTAACCTTTTTTATTTGTAAATCTAACCTTCTCCAAGTAATTTCTATTTCATAAATTATATGCATTATATCTATCCTTTGCATCAACACTAACCATTAGAAGGTGTCTCATACATAAATAATATATTGTTTTTCCATATGCTGGAATTTTTTAATTAATGTTAAACTTTACATTGTAGGGTAGATGATTCTATTGGAAAATTTGTTGGGTTTGCATCACAGCTACATCTTCTAGTAAATGCATATGAATCATCAGTGGAGGCACAATTTTTAGAAGACTTTGTTGCAGGTTAAGAACTTGATACAAATCACAGTACCTTCCAAGTGATCCCAATTATCTTCTAGCAATTTGTTTCTAATTTTAATTTTCGATGCTAGGTAGCAGATACTTCAGGCCAGGATAATTTGAAATCTACTGCTAATGTGCCTCCGCCATCAGTTATTGATCGTGTTATGAAAGATCTTTTCAGTGATGGTATTTATTTATCCTCCTTTTTTCCTTGAAGGAACTTAGTTACTGAATCAAAACATTACTGAGAATAATGGAGCCAATCTCTTATGAAGTTCATTGCTGACAGTCTGAATAATCCAAAATGTTGCGCTTGCGTTAGATTGAGAGTATATAAGTATATAACTATAGCCAATCTCTTATGAAGTTCATTGCTGACAGTCTGAAGAATCCAAAATTTTGCGCTTGCGTTAGACTAAGAGCATACAACTATATAAGTAATTAGGCCGGTTCATATGGTACTTCTTGCATGCTATTTAAATATAGCACTTTGACATCAGTTAATCTGAGCCTTAGAATGATCTGCTAGCCTTTGCAGAAAAGGAATTTTAGTGTCATGCTGCTCTCTTTGGTACTTTCATAGATTGGCAGCATCGAGAGGCTTACTTCAGCATTCAATATGCCTGGTTCTGTCTTGCCTGATCTGATAGTTACCTAGTTCTAGTCCTGTGACTTACATCCCAGTTTCCCTTTTTATGCCCTCAACTTGTGTGCAGGCTTCATGAGCTGCTGAGCATAAAAATGATATCAATGCTAGATTTTGAGGTTGTAGATAGTGATAAGCTTTGCTGAGTTTGTAAACTCAAACTCAACTAACAATAATTGTATGACATTACTTAGTGAGAAACAGATAGATGTATCATGGTGTCACATTTCATTTCAATTTCATTTCTGCACCCTTCACTTAAAATTCATTTTTAGATCTAAAAAACTCACATGCTTCTTTTTATCAGAGACTGGTAACTATATGGAAGCAGAAAACAAGTATAGTCGTGCTATGAGAGGTGCACCTGCAGATTCACTTTTTGGCCAGTTCTGTTTGCATGCACTGTGGTTTGGCAACTGCAATATACGTGGTCTGTATCATGTGCTGACTTCTCTTTTAATTTGTGATTTTTGGAGACCTTCATTGATAAAAGACTCATTTTTGCCAGCAATTGCTGTACTGTGGATTGATTTTGTGCGGGAAATTCGTTGGTGTTGGGAGGAATCAGAAAGATTGCCTAGGATGAAAAGCACTTCAAGCATTGATCTCTCTTCTTGTCTTATCCACCAAAAGTTACAAATGGTACATCAATACTTTTTTTTGTCCCTAGAGCCACATTTCCTTGTACAAGATTATAACAGTCAGAGAGTGTTATTTATTTAGTTATATTGTTGCTTGGTGTACCATAATTAAATATTTAAATGTCATGGTATATGAGTTTAACGCCGTGCGTCGACATAGCTCTGCACCACTTCCATGCCTGAACAGCAAGCTCTAATATGGCCCATGTCATCATGTCTTGCCACTTTTATCAACACAGCCTGTGTTACTGCCAGCACCTCCTTGAGTGTACTGATCATGGCCAAAAACTTGGTCCTGCTCTGGCTGTGGATAGGTAACTTCATCTGATAGTGAAGGGCAAGCCTGATGGAAACTATGGGAGTGTTGGGAAAAGAAATTTTACAGGGAATTGTTAAGACAACAAAAATAATTGAAATTATTTTTTTTCCTTTATGAAGTGATAGAGGAGAGGGGTGGGAGGGGGGTGGTATGAGTGGTTGATATACAATCAGTCCTGGAGTAAAGATCCACACATTATTGATTCTGTTATTTGAGCAATGTATATAGTCTGCATTACTTGGGGCTGGCTAGGGCACGAGGCATTAATTACCTCCTGGCCCTTGTGCCAAGTGAGAGTTAAGTTTAGGTCATGGTTGATTTTTCTTTGTAAAGGGCGTACATTGGTTCTTTGTATTTCTGATTGGTGTGGGTATATGCCTTTTTTAAGTGTTCTTACCCCATTCCTTCTTAATCAATGATACGTAGTTCTCATGGATTCTCATTTGCTTCTGCAAGCTGCTGTTTCTAGAATGATTCAACTATTTTTTCACCATTTATTTTGCATCTCATAAATTGGCACTAGAAGCTATTTGTTAGTTAACTTATGAACCAAGTATTAGGTTTTGGCAAAGATTCTAAAAATTAATTCACTCGGTCCTTAAGCTTGTAGGGCATTACTTGTTTTGCCAGCGTATTGAATAAACTGTCTTTTGTTTTTTTCATCTTTGAAGCTCACGATATGCATTGAGAGAAAGAAATCACTGAACCATGAGAAAGGTGCTGGCTACAAAGATGAGACTTCAAATAGTACGGTAATAATACTCTCATTCAATATGTCTATTTGGAACTAAAAACAATTTAATGTTAAGTTGCTAACTCATAATTAAGAGCAGGCAGTGGACAAATCTAGGAAAGGATCAGCTGGTGTTGTGCCTAAAATGATGCTCCTGAATACGTTTCAGGAAATGCATGCTCCATATACTCAGGTTCTGTTTGCCCTCTTCTTCAGATTTAATATTGTGATCCACATGCACCCCCTTATGTTTCCATCAGTGCCTTAGGATGCACCTTTGATGACCGAAGATATGCATGAAGAAAGGCTCCATGCAGCCGAAGCTTTTGGCAATGCCATTGTAAGTTTTTAAACTTGCTGTTGTATGCATGAAGGGCAAATCCCTTTCTGATTCATAGGTTTACCCAAAGAACTACAGTATGCCTGTATATTGGATTATATGTACTGCTGACTCTATTGCATGCTGGACCTATCAGACAGCCTACCTAAATAAGATCAAGTTTACAAGAAATTACATAGCATTCCCCTGTTCCTGCAGGGTCTATCTGGACAACTGGAAAGGGATATACTATGTTCCGGTAAGATTTTGTGGGAACAGCAAGAAATTTCACTTGTTACATAATGTGTTAATGTTTCTAGAGTCTATCTTCAGGAATTTTCTTTTACTTTCTCTAATTTATGAGCAATGACTAGAGCTTTTGAAGAAGTTATTCTACTTTTCCTCTTTGTTGCTTCTGTTGTGGAACTTGTTGACTTGCTACTAATTAGGAAGCTGTGCTCCTTGCTTAGATATGTCTGCTTTTAAAGCTGCAAACCCAGATGCTGTCTTTGAAGACTTTATTCGGTGGCATTCACCTGGCGACTGGGTGAGTGAGGACAAAACAGATGGTAATGCAGGCTGGCCTCCCAAAGGAAAGCTTTCTCAGCGTATGTCCGAACATGGGAATGTGTGGCGCAAAATCTGGAACGATGCTCCGCCATTGCCTGTTTCCGAACAGAAATCTTTGCTTGACCCTGTTCGGGAAGGAGAAAAGGTACTACCCATGTTCTGATAATAATTTCATCATCTTATTACTTATAGGATGGCTGGCAGCATTTTGTGCTAGAAAGCTACTCCCTCCACTCCAAGTTGTAAGTCGTTTTGGCTTTTCTAAATACATAGTTTTTACTATGTATCTCGACATAGTGTAGAAAAGCCAAAATGACTTATGATTTGGAACGGATGGAGTACTACAAATGACCAATGCAATTTAACGAAGTGTAAATTGAAAGTTTCAATCATTAAAATATACAAAGAAAGCAGATTCTGTGCCCAGGTGTTCCCGTGTCCTGGACATCTGGACCCTCCATGGATGCTAACTTGAAGTGCAAACGATGACAAACAGATCTGGTGGAAACAGATCCTCTAGCTCTGCATCCCAGCCATCTTTCTACATCTGGACAATCCATGGACGCGATCTTGATAAAGTGCAAAGTGCAAACAATGACATCTGGGCACCTGCTGTCATCTCCAACTCTGGTGGAAACTGATCCTTCTGTCTCCTCCCGCCTTCTTCCGCTGCATCCCAGGTGCCCCACCGCGATCTCCACAGCAGCCCATGGTTAGCGACGACTTTGCCACTCACCTATTGCCCCTGCCTCCTCCACCCCGCCCTCCGCAGAACACTCTGGCAGCCCCTGACCCATCCCTCCCCAGCACCAGCACCCCCGCCCGCCTGCGGCGCCCTTACCATCCGGCCAAGCCGCCCGCCACCCCGCAGGTTTGTCCTACCTCCCAAGACACATCTAAGTCTGGTGATTATTTGAGCCATCCTTGAAACCCTAACCCAATCCCACTGTTCCGCAGCCACCAACCTTCACCCCCGTCGCCGCCATTGGCAACCGCTCCCCCATCTCCCACCCCTGTTTCTCCACCACCGCTATCAACTAACCATTTGCTCGGCTGTGTTGTCTATACCATAAGAATAAGATAAAGGTCATCGATAGTGGCGTCAACTCGTTTGCCATGAAAACAAATCTTGAGATTTCATGGATTGATGTCCAGTACGCGTGAACCATTGGGTGCCATACGATTTTTCGTATAAACAAACTACGAGTTAAGCAGCACACATTTTATTTTGCTGGAAGATGAGGGTTTTGAACTGTATGGGGCTGGATGATCACTTTAAAAGTAGGACCATGACCTTCAGTTCTTCATGAATATTAGATAGCATCTTAGTTCTTACTATTGATAAAATACTAGCATGCTACTTATTGAGCATTTTATATATGTGATACGCAGGTGCTTCATTACCTTGAAACTTTGAGGCCACAGCAGCTCCTTGAGCAAATGGTGCGCACTGCTTTCAAATCGTCAGCTGATATCCTGAATAAGACCATGTATGGTGGCTTCAAGGAAATGAAGACAAAAATGGATCAGCTATATGCCACCATGGTGTCAACACTGAAATCTCTTCAAGGTACTACTATACTTTCCATACAGCTGTGTGAACTGTAGACTTACATTTTGAAAGAAGTATTTATGGATTGATATTCACATGAGATCTTCTTTTCTAAAGATAACCTTATATGTTTGCTTATCCTTCTATTTGTTTAACAAGGCAACCAATATCCAGCTTGAAATGTGTAATGCCGTTAAGAATATTATTCATGGAGGGTACAGCTTTAAAACACAACCTGGATTATTAGCTGTAAGCCAGCCATCCTTTAGGGACTAGTGTTGTGGTGTGGGGGAACTGGACCCGGACTACATAGGTGTAGTCATGATTGGCAATGAGGTGAGGTTTTTCGCATCGGTGCCCTATTTTGGGTAGAGAGGTAGGTGGAGATTATCTCATTGCTTAGATTTCGAGGATACATCAGATGGGTTTACATAGGCAACAAGCCAACCAATCTTCTATCATTTCTCACAAGCTAACAAACCAATCAACTAATCAATCCTGCTAATAAATTCTAAACGAACGGTGAACTCTGATGAAACTTACTGAAGATGATGCTGCCTAACCTGTCACTGGATTCTTGCCACCACGGGAGTGGTGCTTGCTCCACATAATAACTAGAGAGAAATTTGAGGATGTTGAGCACCGGTCACTGGCATGAATACCTAGGCCATTGTTTTAACAGGGAATTCTGATGTCAATGATTTGGCTGGAGACCTGAAACGGCTTTGTCAAGTTTTTGAGCACATCGAGAAGTTAGTGATTCTTGCTGCTTCCATCCATCGGAAGCTTATTGATGCTCCACGACTAGCTGAAGCAATTTTTTACGACTACTTCAACTACTATCTTCCAAAAATGGGAACTAGCCTGGAAAGCATTTGCTATGAAAAGGTAAATCGTATGTTCTTTACCCTCAGTTGTTACACAAGTAATCTTTTACAGGAACAAAGTTAATGGAACTAAAATGTTCATATCTGATTTAATTTGCTCGTGCATTGCTTATGCCTAAAATCATGGATAGTGCAGTTCTTGAAATTTATCCGACAGTTATTAGACACTGGAAACTCAAGGGTTTCCATAATATGAAGATATTGTTCTACCACCTACATTTATCTCTACAAGTTGGTGTAGTCATTACATATTATAGCCATGTCAGAACTTTTGATTTGTATAATAGTAAGCTGCAAGCTTCTTCTCTGTCACACTGTTTTTCTTATCATTTTTCAGCCACACCATGTGGCCATGTGGGGTTAGACTAGTTATTTTTTTATTCCTCACGGTGTGCTTTTCATTCTGTTTTTAGTTTACTCCAAATCTTCTTCTTTTTTCTAAGACCAATATCACCCTTAAGTTTCTTGCTGTGCCTAGTCAAGCTGTTATTTTCTTTTGCTGATAAATTTTCTGAGGCTATGTTCCTGATATTCTTTTAATATTCTATATTAGGAGTTCACAACTAAGGAAAAGGTCGGGATGTATGAGAGAGATGCTGTATCGAACCTGTTTCCTCCCCCTACTGCTAATCAGTCTTGGAGGAAAGTTTTGAGCATGGGAAATCTTCTGAACGGCCATGAACCGATGCAAAGGGAAATCATATTCTCAGTCCAGGAGAGAATAAGCAATGGTCATTATTCGAGCCCAACCCCATTATGTACCAACGATGAGCAGATCCAGACACATAGGATGTATATATCTGGGACATCTAATGATCTTTGGGTTGCATTGTCTGTAACATCCTGGGATTGAGCTGCACGATGTATGAGAGGAGCAATGGATGCTTAGAATTCCGGTGGTGCAGATCAACTATCATTGTAATTTTTTGTTGGGTGTACCAGAAGCCCAGAAGGGAGTACCAGGACATGTCTGGTAGCACCTTTGAGGGAAAGCATCCATTTTTGACATCAGATCGAAGTATTGATTATTTACGTCGTGTAGCAGTCAGAACTCAGAAGTTATCCGGGGGGTTGTGCTTCTATGCTAGTATATATTCTTTGTTTTGGCTTCCTCTAGAGAACTGGCTATAGACAAGCTCTATTTTAGCTGACGGCTTTGGTGTAAGGTGAACTGGCGAGTTGCCACACACGCGGAGGATTGATGTACGTTTACACATAATTGTCTTGTATGACTTGTGGCCTTGTGCAATGAGCTAGGTTTCGTTCAGCACTCCATCCATGAACTTTGAATTTTTTTATATCTGCTCGCATTTTGTAGATGGGTTCATCCCATTCTCGGTTCCTTCCATCGCTTTGCTTTATGGTCATACTGCTTCGTAGACATAGTAGAACTCAGTCACACGAAGAATAAGATACCTGACATAAATATCTAATATGTTTATGAGCCTGTACGCTTGACAGAAAATGCTAAAAGTTTATTGTGAAAGAAAAATACTCCCTCCTTTCGAAATTATAAATCATTCTAAGAATCTTGTCAAAGCATGTCAAATTTAATCAAATTTATAGAAAAAATTACAAGCCATGAAAATATAATTAATAAAGAATCTAATGATACTTAGTTGATATCATAAATATTATTATCCTATCATATAAATTTAATCAAACTTGAGATACTTTAACTCTCAAAAGATTCTTGAATGATTTATAATTTAAGATGGAGGGAGTACTATTCACTTCAGCAGCTCAAGAAAAACAGTACAAATAAGCTCAAGCGAATAGGCTCGTACTTGGGGATCATATGTTTCTCTTTGGGGTCAGTGATTTTGCATTAAACTACTTATCTGTTACAGTATATTATTACATCGTACAGTAATACTAGCTAATACGATGTACAGTCCCCACAAATTGTATATCCTGCACAGCAAGATGGAACGGCTCTATGTAACGTTCTTATATGTTCACATAATCACATGATCCAAAAGAACACATCGCCAATCAATTAGAATTCTCCCCGCCACACCTTACGCTCCCTACCCCCATCTTCAGCAGTTGCAGGCTTGCTGATGCCGGAGTTGTAGCTGACGCCGTTGCGCGCCTCCGCTGTCTCGAGCACCATCTGCAGACGTCCCAGCCCCTCGCAGGCCTTCGGTGGAGTGCCCTTGTAGGCCTTGCAGATGTAAGCCTCGAAATTCTCGTAATCCTGAAACGACGAAAACATAAACATGTTCGTCACCACCAATGGAACGAGCTTGATCAAACTAAGCAGTTGGGCAAGGCGAAGGGTGAGCCATGGATGCAGCTGAAGTTCAGGGAACTTGCCTCTAGCAGGGGCTGCCCGTCGACGACCACCCAGGGGACGTACCGGTGCGGGGGCTCGAGAGCGTTAGTCTGGTTCGCGTACTTGAGCTCAAGCTGGAACAAATCAGTGAACAAGATGCAAATTAATACTGCGTTTAATTAGGACATGCATTGAATTACAGTTACAAGAGAATGCGACATGCGAGATGGGATAGAAGTGGTATAGCAGCACAACGAAGTAGTACTAGAAAAAGCTAGCCGATTGAAGAAGAATTGAGGACGGACGGACCTTGTGGCCAAGTTCGCTGTTGTAGCATTGTGTTACAGGTTTGGGGTCGAGGCCCAGCTTCTGGAAGCAGGACTTCCAGTCCTTGTACTGGCCCTTTCCCTTCACCACCAGGTCCTCCACGCAGTAGATGAAACTGAAATGCACATCCTGTGCCCAACGACGACGATGACACAGTCATACGCGGAAGACTTGAGAAATACTATAGTACTGTACAAGAATCCCAAGATTTGCTTGAGAAAACTGCAGACCCTGAAGCTTTGATCACAGAGTGCAACAACTAATTTGTCCATGTCAGATTCATCATTTTGGTCAGCCGATTGTCGGCTTGTTGCAAGGTTTGCCGTTTTGTCCGGAGTTTCGTGGAGTCATTCTTCATCTTGCAGGTCAAAGCCCTACTACGAGCAGAGTTTAAGAGGAGAGAGGAATTACCAAATCCGGCCAGGCGTCGATGGCGCAGGCTTCCACGGTGTTGAGAAGGCACTCGTACGGACCATGCTGCAACAAGAAGCCATCAGCTCAGCAGTTACTGCTACTGCAAGACTACTAGTAAGAGTAATTAACGAAATCCCCAATTCTGTCTCAGATTAACTAGGAGTAGTACTCTACTCCAGCAAGCAAGCAGTGACACCGACACCCAGGATGCGAGGTCAAGGACCACAATTCCGGACGAAGTTGCACAAGGAAACGCGAGGAGGGAGCGGATCGGGCGGTGCTCTACCTGGCAGGAGATCACTCCGCCGGCGTGGATCCGAGCGTTTCCGTAGGGGACGAGCGTGAGGTCCACGACCTCGAGGAGGCCGTCCACGAAGACCTTGGCGAGGTGCTTCACCACGAAGCGCGCCGAGTAGGGGCACAGCGACTCGTAGTACAGCGCCACGGCCACCTTCTCGGTCCCCTCCTCGCCGGCCGCGGCGGAGGAAGCGGAGGCGAGCAGGAGGAGCGCGGCGATGGCGAGGCGGGTGGCCATTGGGTGGGGACGGTGGATCGGTCGGAGTGCCAAGGTCGCCGCGGTGGGGTGATGATGGCTGTGACGGGACTATGGGAGACAGGGAGAGGGGAATTAGCGTGGAGCAGCGTGGCCACGTTGGGCCCACATCGGCCACGTGGGCGTAGTTTTGTGTCCCACGAGCAGCGACCGTGGGGCCCGGCTGGCTGGGTCAGGGGCTCGGGGGGCTCGTGAATGTGGACGGGATCCTGGACGAGATTGGGCGAATGACCTCGCTTGTGCAAACCCCATTATGAGGACCGGATCGGACATCGACCAGTGAATCTCTCGGTTCACTGGTTCAGTGGTTTAATTGTTAAAAACCGGTTGAGAGAAATAATATCTCTATGGTCAACTAGTGTTGTTTCAATTTTTTTTGGATTGTATTATTCTATCTCTGTGTTTAATAAGTGGATAGAGTTATCTCTGTTTATGTTTGGTTGGAGGAAAGAAAGAGTGGGAATGGATTGATGTGTTGATTTTTGTTAGCAATGGTTCGTTCCTCTTCTCTCTGATCACAGCTGTCCTCGCCCACCATGGTCGCGCGCTATAGTTGCACAGACCCTCACACTTCCACGCCATGGCCGCCATCCTCTCTTGGCTCCACCCCGTGCCCCCGCCCCAGCTTGGTTTTTTCGCCCACGCCGGGCTCCGCACCATGGCCATTGCCCTTGTCAGCTCCGTACCGTGGTCCTTGCCCTCGTTCCATCTTAGCTTCACCCACCTCTGCCTCATCCGGTTCCACACCATAGACATAGTAGCAACATCTATGTTTCTAGAAAAAGCCAGAATATCCTAAAAAGCCAAAATAAGTTACAATCTTGAAAGCATGTTGTCTACTTAAAAAAAGAAAAAAAAGTGTTTTGTGACTTAAAAAATGTTTTGATCTATCAGCTCTTATAGCTAGCTGCTAAGATTAGTAGCTATGACCTAAATAGGCCCATCTAAGTGACCGAAAACAGGTCTTATCCTACCTTAATTATCCGTGTTTGGATGGCAAAATGTAGTAAAAAAAGATAGTGGCAAGTTTAGGTACTGATCTTCTGCAGTGAAAATACTGCAGTAGTTACGTTTAGAGTGTCTGTTGATACTGATCGGACGGATAGGTATGGCTGACTTTAGTGTACATTACCGCGCTTCCCGTACGCGACTGTGATTGGTGAGCATGATGGTGTGGGCGCTATATGCCACGCTCGCACGACCGCTACCGTGCGCTGTGCGCACAGTATGGTTGTACAACCTTCTAGCATAAGCAAATTAAGTAAACGGGTGAAAGGCTAGATCAGTAATTGAGCGATTTCATTAGCAGTTTTAAGATGATTAGAGAATCGCTGTCATGATATAAATTTTAGTACGTACAGTACCTGGCACGAGATCTCGCTGTTGGACCCGACGCGGGCGTTGCCGTAGGGGATGAGGCGGAGGTGGACGGCGTCGATGAGCCCGTCCTCGAAGATCCCCGCGAGGTGGTTCACGATGAACCGCGAGCAGTACGGGCACAGCGACTCGTAGTAGAGCTCCAGCGAGACCTTCCCCTCCTCCTCCGCGGACCCGCGCTGCGGCAGGAGGAGCACGCCGGCGGCGGCGACGAGCAGGAGCACGAGCGGCGGCACAAGGAGGAGGGGACTCCGGGGACCAGCGGCCATGGTGATCGATTGCTCGTGCTGTGTGTTTGCGTGCTAAAACGAGGTTTTCCCCCTCCCCCTTGCTTTCTTTTTCTTACACTGACTGATCCGTGGTGAGTGGCCATTGGCAACCATCGATCCGTTCCGTTCCGTCGTGATGTGGACGGGCCGGCCGGGACCTGGAATTTCGTGGTGTGTGATGGTTACAGGGCCCCGTGATTTTTCAGCTGCCGGGTGACGGCCGATGCAACGCAAAGCCTGATAGTTACAGGGCTCCGTGATTTTTCAGCTGCCGGGAGACGTGCCAAGTTACCAGCGGCAGCTTGATTAAAAGTTGTAAATGCAGCACACAAACACAGTTTCCTCTAGGAATAAAACACACACACAAATGACGTTAATTATCCGTACAAGTAAGAATAATAATCCGAAAACACCCACAGACAGACAGTGCAAGCATATGAATGGATCAGCTCGGCAGGTTTGGCCAGCTGACCTGACTACCTGATAACGAAGTTCATAGTAACTGAATCAAAGCAGCATATAAGCAGTCTGAGTTTTGTATAACCGCTAATTAGTCAGCATTCAGCAGGCCCATGCCCCAGCCCATCTCCGACGACGAGGAGGAGGAGCCCGCGTAGTAGGCCGGGTCGGCCAGCAGCTCGGCGATGAGCTGGTCCACCCCCGTCTCCTTGTCGCAGTCCAGGATGGCGTCGATGAACGCCGCCGCGCCGTCGTCGCCGCCGCCTCCGCCACCGACGTCACCGCCGGCCGCCGCAGCGCTGCTGCTGCTCCCAGCGCCGTACACGGCGACGCCGCTGCCTGCGCCGACGGCGGAAGCCTCGTGGTGGTACTGCCCAAGAACGACCTGCTGCTGCTGCGCCTCGGCCGCGGCCGCCGCGGCGGCGGCGTCGTCGGCGAGGAAGTCGCTCCACTTGAGCTGCTGGCCCTGGCCGTGCTCCGTCGTCGTTGGCGACGCGGGCGCGTCCGCGTCCACGCGCGCGATGACGACCTGCTGCTGCTCCGTCTTCGGTGGCAGCATGCCGGCGGCGTGGTACGCGACGTCGTGGACGAGCGGGAGCGCCGGCGCGGGAAGGTAGCCGCCGTTGGGAGAGGAGGACGCCGGCTGCGGCGGGCGGATGGCGAGCGCGCCGATGCTGTGCATGAGGTCGGCGATGGGGCGGTGGGTGATGGGGTCGATCCCGCGCTGCCGCAGCTTCTTGCTCAGCTTCGTGTTCCAGTAGTTCTTCACGTCGTTGTCCGTCCGCCCCGGCAGCTGGTTCGCGATCAGAGACCACCTGCAAATTAAACGCATGCAGTTCGTCGCCCAGATCAGCGCACGATCCATGACGACGTGCCAGACATCTACGATGCAGGCAATGCATGCTCGATCGCACAACAATTTCCATTGCAGGTTAACTGAAACAAATAGTAGGAGTACTAACTAGCGAGAAATTAAGATGCATCTGATCAAGATCAGCTATACCCTAGCAACTACTATATATGATTGTAGTGTAATACACTGCTATGGCTACGGGTGATCTGGAACCATCGATTCCGATCAACTTTGCATGCGCGCACGCATTAATTGTGTATGTCGGTCGTACAGTTCGTTATCGCTCAGAACTCCAACGGTCTCCCGGACGGTGTCATGTCGTTTTCATTCGCATCATGGGTTCGATCCATCGCGGCACTCCCAATGCAAGACTCAATCATGGAGTCTAAGACAATTAATTACATATTATTTATGATATTTTGCTGATGTGGCACCATATTTATTGAAGAAAGAGGTAGAAAAAATAAGACTCCAAGTCTTATTTAGACTCCAAATCCACATTGTTCGAGGTAATAAATAACTTTAGACTCCATGATAGAGTCTGTATTGTGAGTGCAACGGCGCTGATACGAGAACTACTGAACTAGCTGTCCGTTTCTAGAATTCTAGGGCATGTTTAATTTGGAATGAAGAGGGCAACTGCACTAGAAAATTGCATTGCTACCATTGGTTTTGAATTTAAGCTAACAGATCCTTAAGATTCAGAATCAGATCCTGAATACTCCATCTCTCCAAACACCCGATTACTAGTAATTTTCATGTGAAATATATGCTTACTAATTTGCCGAACAACAATATCCATGAATCATGTACAGTAGATAGAGTCGGAATTGTTTTTTGAAATCTTTTACCCTTATAAGAACTATATGACGTGTTTTTCATAATTATTCACATCTTCAGTGTGCAGCAACACTCTCTATGAGATAATTAGTTTCTAAACTGCATTGAGGTAGTAGGTAATAATCGCCTTGATCTGTAGTGCTACAAGGGATCTTTTTTTTTTAAAAAAAAAAAGCAGTACTACAAAGGATCTAAACAATATTCTGTTTCTAAGTGAGAAGTCATCTGAAAGATGATGCGAATGCATGTTATAGAAGTAGTAGCTGTGGAAACAAATCACTATACATGATTTGCAGCACTGTACTGTGTACATACCTGCTTCCAAGCATGGCGTGGAGGGTGACGATGAGGTCTTCCTCCTCCTGGGTGAAGTTCTCGTGCTTCAGGTTGGGACGCAGGTAGTTGGTGTACCTCAGCCTGCAGCTCTTGCCGCACCTCTTCAGCCCTGCATCATCACATCATGCCGCACCATCCATCCAACAACGCTTTGTCATCACTCATCAGCCAAAACAAAACAAAAATGACACGCACGCGCAGAGATATCCATCACACAGGTGACAGGTCCTCATCTGGCCCTGGTGGCCTGGTGCACGGCACGATCACCTGCTCTCTGGGGCACGTTGGTCCAGTTTCCGGTGCCATGGGTGGAGGTGTAGGCCAGCAGCTTGGCGTCCTCCTCCGGCGTCCACGGCCCCTTCTTCACGTTCGCCTTGTCGCAGCACGGCGGCCTCCCCATCGATCTGCCGGCCTCGACGACGACGACGACGACCAACCACCGCGCGCGCGCTGGCACGAGCTCGAGAGAGCTCTGACGACGATGCCGGCCACTGGCCAGAGAGACGAGATGAGATCACCGCTGCAGAAAGGTGATACTGCTAGTACATATGGATGGAGGAGAAGGAGGCCGGCTGCTGCTGCCACAGCCACGGTAACAACATGTTGGGGGCGACGATGGCGTGACCCCCTCCCCTCCTCATTTAAGATTTAACTAGGCATGGCATGGTTAGTGTCAATCACGCAGGAGAAATGGTTAGATTAGGGAAGAGACGCTGGTTTCGTCCTTGTTTATGGCGGTGGCCGCAGTATAATAGGGCGCGTGTGCAACTGCTTCCCTCCGGCAAATCAACAGCCTATTAGCGCGACGGGTTTAGCTGCGGCCGGGTTGGTGCGGGTAATAATCTTATCGTTGGGGGGGTCATGGTGAGGTTTAAAATTTTCACGAGTTGGACATGATGATTTTCACGACATCAACGCCGCCAAATCGGTTTTGCATTGGCCTTGGCCCCGGAGCAGATCAGGTCCTCAGCACTGCGCATCGCTTCTGTGCTGGACGTGTACTACTACTACGCGCCTGGAACTTGCGAAAGATGTGATCAGTTCAGCTGTGTATAAAATGAGATGGAGAAATGCTAGAGAGGTTGGGTGCGTCCAAATGTGCACACTCTGGCATGCGAATGGCAAACACCCGGTAGCAAAATGAAAAGAGAATCTAAACTGGGCAAAAAAAAAACTTGAAAAGGGTGAAAAGAGAGTCTAAATTGGGCAAAAAAAAACCATTGAAAAAAAAATATATATCAAAGGCAACCCGGTTGGAAAAGGCTGAAAAGAGAATCTAAATTGGGCAAAAAAAATTGAAAGGGTGAAAAGAAAATCGAAATTGGGTCGGTTGGAAAAATAATTTGAAAAGGGTGAAAATAAAAATCTAAATTGGGCAAAAATAATTTGAAAAGGGTGAAGAGAAAATCTAAATTGGGCAAACAAAAAATATATCAAAGCCAGGTTCAGATTCTGGGACCTGTGGGTTATGGGCCCACCACGCTTCCGCTGCGCCACTTTGATGTTGTTGTTGGTCTTGTCCTATTACAGTATTTCATACTTTGTAGAGTCCTTGTAGGTTCCCACAGCCTCTGTACCGACAGCCCTGAGTTTCCCGATCCACCGTCCACCCGACATCTCACCGCCTGCCCGCAGAAAGAGGAGTAGTAAAAACCAAAGCCCAAAGCACAAAACAAAATGAAAAATCGCCACAGGAGGAGCCAATCAGCGCGCGCCAGGCTACGCGCTCCAAGAAGGGCAGCCGTCCTCGCCGGACGCGTGTAGCACCCGCGCCGACCGGCTATAAAAATAGCCACCTGCGGCACGGCTCCTCCTCTGCTCTCCGGCTGATCTGCTTCGTTTTCGTAGGTGCCTTCACTAACTAGAGTCCACACTCGATACTGCGCTGTGCTGGTCGAGAGCTTAGTTCTAGCGGTTTCGTTTGCGGAAGATGGAGGATTCGGTGGGCGTGGAGGAGAGGAGGGAGCAGAGCGAGACGACGCCGCACAAGAAAGCGCGTCAAGAAGTAGTGGAGGCCGGCGGTGTTGGCGGCGGCGGCGGCGGCAAGCCAGGTGAGGACGGCGGATTCCTGAGCGCCATGGCGTCCAAGATCGGCGCTACGATGTCCGGGACCAATGGCGGGAGCGGCGGCGAGGTCGTCAGTGCGACCATGGCGTCCGACGGCGAGGAGGGGAAGACGGACGGTAACGGCAACGGCGAGCCAGGCCCAGGCGAGGAGGGTGGATTCCTGAGCGCCATGGCGTCCAGGATCGGCGCGGCGATGTCGGGTGCTAACGGTGGCAGCGGGGACGACGGCGGCGGTTCCAATGCGGCCGTGGCGTCTGGTGCCGAGGACAAGGAGGCGGACGGTGATGGCGGCGGCGGCGGCGGGATCTTGCGGAAGCTGCTGCACAGCTCGCCCCCTGCGCCACCGCACGCGTCAGGTAAGACCCGTCTGTGCTCCGGTCTCCGCGGCCAGTTGGATCAGGAAATGAAATGTTTGCAATTGACCGATTGATTTGTGTAGGAGCAATGGAAACAGAGGAGGTGAAGGAAGGTGAGCAAGCCGGGATTCTGAGCGCCATGGCCACCAAGATCGGCATGGCCATGTCTGGTACGAATGGCGATGACAGCCATGGCGGCAGGGGGGACGACGCCAAGACGAGCAATGGTGAAGCGGTTCGTGGCAATAATGGTGATGAGAAGAAGGGGGAGGAAGCCAATGGTGGTGGCATTCTTAGCGCGGTGGCTTCCAAGATCGGTGCGGCCGTGTCAGGCGCCAATGGCAACGGGAACCACAGCGCCAATGGCAACATGAACCACAGCAGCGCTGAGGATGATGCCAAGACGAGCACCGGCGACGCTGATCATGGTACCAAGGACGAGGAGAAGGGGCGTGATGTGAATGGTGGTAGAATAGTTGAGCAGATCATTGCCAACCTGCCCTCAGGTATATGATTCGAATTATTACGGAAGCTACATTTTCTGAGGAAAAATGTAGACCCTTTGTGCCATCAAGTTGTACTGAAGTTTGAACTGACAATCTCTCCTCTGTTTACTGCAGATGATCAGGCGCCAGATGCCGATGAAGCTTCCTTGCTCATTGCCATTATCGAAGATTAGCTCCATGTTCCGAAGGCAGGTCATGGCTGAGCAAAAGCGGATAGGGCTAGCATGTTATTATGTCCCCCCGCAAAGCACGTTATTTCCTCTCCTTTGTCACCAATAAAATTCACCTCAGCTCGTGATTTCACCACTGTTGGGGAATGGGGACACCTTAGGAACCGTGGATGCATGCAAGAGTGTCTAGTAGTTTTGAGTTAGTAAACATCATGTAACGAGGCTGAGCTGATTGGGTTTGTTGTGATATAATTTATCTATCTGGTTCTATATTCTCGACATGGGCTGAATTTATTTTAGAATTTAACAGTAGTGGGTGCTGGTCGACAATGAAACGTCTACTGTAACCTCGTCATTTCTGAAATTTTATATAACTCAAAAGTCTTTTGAAGGTGCTCGTAAAAAATGATGACCATGTGTGCATATATGAGCATCTGTGTCTACACTATGCTACTATGATTTGCAAAAATGTTGTGAGTTGGCAACTAATATAACGGCACGGTTCTCGTAGTTCTAAATTTTAGATTACGAGGCAATTGTTCCACAAAACAACTACTACCACTTCGAATGCAGCTTTTTGGTGTTAGGCGGCCACTATCGACACCGTCCAACAACACATTGAGATATGTACAATTCAAAATCAGTAGTGTAAAACGAGGAGAGTGTGTGAAACATTGGAAAGTGTGCAACATCACAAATCTCAACAGCACATTTGGATGATACAGATAGCACATGCTAAGCATGTACATGCTGCAAGCTTGCAACACATTATTAATCACTTCTCTCTTTCTCCTTTATACATGTAAAGATATCTTATATGGCAATATAGCACTACATGAGAAATCTTATACAGCGCTGCAGATGTCGAGAATAAAATGCAGAAGGCTGAAAAAAAGGAGTTCTGCGTGGATCACTTGATTGCATCAGCAGTGATGGAGCAGCGAAGGAAAGAGCAACAAACGTTCAGTGACTTCAGACTCCAGTCAGTAACGCCAACAGGTTGCAACAATATACACCCGTTGGCTGCAGATGTCGAGAGTAACATAAAGAAACATTTGAGAACAAGTAAACAACTCAGTCAATGTCATCGTGCATCATATTGATCAGGGTGGATCTCTTATGCGCTCCAGTAGTCCAGTTATAACTATGAAGCCAGCCAAGGAATTGGGAATAGTAAAAAAAAAGTTACATGATCTTTCATGATATGTAGATGACTGGATGTTGCAAAATACCAGGTTCTTCTGCCAACGCTACTCATACTCAGCTAAAAGGCTTCAAATTGACAACACCCATTTCAAGTATGCCGGTCAAAGAACTTCTCAATTGCCACTGAGAACGCAGCAAACCCTGCACATCCAATGCATGTAGCTTTTGGGCCACCTGTAAAAATATAAAATTCCCTTAGGTACATTTTCAAATATAGATACACCAGAACGGCAATATAGGAGACCTCTCCTCATTCTTAGCTAGTTACCTAAGCAGGAAGGGATAGAAAACGTGTATGTCATACATACAAAAGGAGCAGAAACACCTTTCAACTTCAGACTATGATCAGAAATGCAGATTTACAGTTAATACATAACAGCTTATTAATATCACCTATATAATTTTTGAGATATAGGCAGGAGACCAGAGGCACAAGTAGCTGGAATAAAGCTGCTTAAGAGGCCAAATATACCGATCCCCACAATCCATACAATAGACAACGCCAATGATTGCACCGTGAGATTTTACCGTTTTACTTAAGGAAATTTTGATAATTAAAAGTTTGGCAAATTGTCTCAGGGATTCATAGATGGCAAGACAAACAAAATACCTTTTACAGCTAAAGCTCCTCCAGTGACACAGCCAGCTACTGCTGTATTGGTAGTGTCATGCTTTGCCCGAACCTGCCAAAGAATGCAAATATAAATAGGAAGAGAACATGCCAAAACATCTATGAATGAAAAAAAAAACAGTTACAATTATCTACCTTCTCTATGGTACATTCAGCTGCTGAGAAAATCAGACCCATGACTGCAAAGGTTTTGGCATTACTTATACTTCTCCTACCCATCTGCTTTGCTGTGTATACTATTTGCTGCCTTGCTGTCATCTCCTCTGCCATTATTGGGTTGTCCAAAGCTCCAAAGAATAGTCCCATAAGTACACCAAGACCGCCTCCTAATGAATAGGAAGGATAAGAGAGTTAATAAAAGTTACCCATAGAAAAAAAAAATGCACACTGCTATACTTCTAACAAGAGTACTAGACTCTATTGAGTATAATTGGTGGTATGGCCAAGCAACTGATGTTGTGGGCTATTTAGCTTAAGGTAAGACAAGACATGATTTTTAGTCTATGGTACTAAACACCAAAATACAAAGCAGCTACTGAAGATTTGGTCATGTAGATCATAGATACAGCAAACATTATGAATACTACTAGTTCTGTATTATAACACATTTTTAGAAACACAGATGTTGTGCCTAAAAAATCACACTGTTAAAGGGTTACACCAGGACAAATTTGTGTTACAGGCACAGGCCTTTGTAGATAGAAATAGAATGAAGTATTCGAAATCAAGCTTCCTTCAATAAACTAAGCATCAGATTCCCTTGTAATTCATTGTAGTGAGTGAACATGATAATGTGACATGAATCATATCAATTATCAAATAGTAAAAACATAGCTTTCTTTCTACTGGCACAGAAAATGAGAAAAACAACACTATGTTTATTGCTACATGCTTCTAGCAACACTGAAGGTAAAAGAGAAAAACATCGTAGGGTGCAGAGAGTTAAATACAGCCTTTCCACCTCTGGGCAAATTCTTTGCAACCTACTTGAAATTTTGTTGAACCAATTCATGGAGTATATTCCATGGCCATCAATTACCATGACAAAACTAAATACAAAATATTTGTTCTGCAATTACCTGAGGCAAGTACACAACAAATACCATTACCATATAACATTTTACATTAAATTTCGTTTCAAAGGATAATATGATTTTTCTTTGATCTTGTCCAATAATTTCTTATGGGATCACTAAACAGGCAAGACAAGATAGACAAAAATATTATAATAAAACCAACTCTGAATTGATGCACAGCACACAAATCTCTTCTCACTTACAAAGTACCTTTATATGTTTCAAACTCTTTGGACAAACAAAGGAAAAGCTAAGGGTGGTGCATTATGAGTTCTTCCCATGAATTTTGGTGGAATCAACCCATTCCACATGCATATGAATTATTAGCTTATGAGAATGAGATGGTGATGGATGAACCGATTCCATTCAACAAACCAAACAAAAAAGTGAGGAGTGAGAAGACGATGGACCATCTCGTTCCTCAAACCAAACACACCCTAAGTAAATAATCATGTAAGCAATGAACAACTGCCTCCTACCAGACCTCTCAATTTCCCTATCACTATCCAACCTCCAAGCCACCGACCGAACATTTAGCTCCCGATAAATATAGCTCATCACAAAGAAATGCCATACTTCGTGTTCGTGCCCGAGTAATAATGAGAGAGAGAGAGCTCACCCATGACGCCACTGACGACGCTGCGGACGGCGCAGTTGTTCCAGATGTCCTGCCCCTTGATCTCCTCCACCGTGGGCATCCGGATCGGCTCCACGGCCGCCGCCTGGCTCGTCGACTCGCCCCCGGCGCCGGCGCCTGCCGCCGATGGATCAGGGGAAGCCATCCCTCGCTATCTACTCTCCTTACACTCTCCTCTAGGCGACAGAGACAGCAGAAGCCGCACCGCAGCTGGCGAGAGGACGGTTCTGAAAGCTCGAGAGGCGGGTTGGGTGGAGACTGGGGAGGAGCTGGGTGGTGTGTATCCCCGGCGGCGGCTTGGTTTTCTTACACCCTCCTCCAAGAAGAGAGAGGGTCGGCGCCGCGCAGGGAATCAGAGGGAAGCAGAGGAGGGTATTCCGGACCCTCACGTGAGCCACACGTGATGACGGGAAACGGAAACCTCTCGTACTAGTAGTTCTAAAAATTACGCTAACGTTGAAGGGAAACGGAAACGGAAACGGGGAGACCCGCAAACCCTTTCGAGATATCATCCGCCGACCCATAGCGTGGCCGTTCGATTCGTTCTCAAGTTCCCTTCCCCAAGCACAACACAGAGCATCGTCTGCCCGCCCGCACCCAGCCGCCGCCGTCTCTCCAAAACCCAACCAAACCCTAGATCCGCCGCCCTCAGCTCCGGTGAGACGCTCCTCCCCAGCGAAGATGCCGAACCTCGAGTGCCGGATGTATGAGCAGCGGTTCCCGGAGGTGGACGCCGCGGTGATGATCCAGGTGAAGCACATCGCTGACATGGGCGCGTACGTCTCCCTGCTCGAGTACAACAACATCGAGGGCATGATCCTCTTCTCCGAGCTCTCCCGCCGCCGTATCCGCTCCATCTCCTCCCTCATCAAGGTTGGCCGCCAGGAGCCCGCCATCGTGCTCCGTGTCGACCGCGACAAGGGCTACATCGACCTTTCCAAGCGCCGCGTCTCCGAGGAGGAGGCGCACGCGTGCGAGGACAGGTACAACAAGTCCAAGCTCGTGCACTCCATCATGCGCCACGTCGCCGAGACGCTCGAGGTCGACCTTGAGCCGCTCTACCAGCGGATTGGCTGGCCGCTCTACCGCAAGTACGGCCACGCCTTCGAGGCCTTCAAGCTCATCGTTGCCGACCCTGACGCCATCCTCGACGCACTCACCTATGAGGAGAAGGAGGTCGGCCCAGACGGCCAGGAGGTTAATTCTGTTTCCTTGCAGAATTGCAAATCGCTAACTCTCCAAGTTACCTGTGTGCTTTATGCTATACTCTGATCAGAACAGGACTAGCAGATTAATATTGTTATTGTTTGTGCAAGTTAATTTTTCTTATCAGGCCTCTTCCTTTAATCAAATACTTATATTAAGAAACTTAGAGCTACAGTACATTGTAGTTTCTTTTTGGAACTTTAAGTATTCTATTATTAAACCTCTCTAGTCTTTTAGAGCCATATACTACTTTGTGGCCCTGTTGTTGAGTTTTTGCCCCAAGATTGTCTGTTGAATGGTTATTTCCAACTTTGTGGGTTTTGTTAAGTAGATAACACTGAGATTATTAATTGGTTTGGTATTTTTATGCTTGACATCTGTTATTTGAAACAATCCTAATCAATCTAACATTCACAATTGCAACCTGGATAATCATTCCTGTGGCTACTTATGTTGTTTGAACACGATTAAATTTAGTGGACAGATTAAGTAGGTTTGGATGTTGCAGACTTGTTCCATGTCCTTATATAACACTAGGCATTTTTACGTGTTTACATGTACAAACTATGTCGACTTTAGGAACCAGTAGGAATTTATGTAAAAACTATAGCAGTAGTTTGTTGAACTTTTTTTATCAGTACCAATTTGTATATAGTTTAGTTTGTTTGTCTGTCAATGGATACTTGTCCTTGGAATGGTAAATCCTGGCCTGTTGACTCATTTTGAACTAATGTTAAACGCATGCCTTTCAAATTATTAGTAACTGATCAAGAATCATTGAATGTATCAAGTTGGAATTTCCATGCAGTAGATAGACAGTAGTAAAGCTTGGTTTAGGTGCTTAACTTCGTATGCAGTTTATATTGTATAGGCAAACAGTTGCCAAAATAATGGCCATTGATTTCAGAGTTATGTTTTTGTTATTGGAGTGGTGTTCCTGCGTATGTTGATACTTTGTTGTTGAAAAGAATTATGGATTTTCTCTAGATGCATTTATACAGAACTTTTTGAGACAAGAATGTGCTTAAAATTACTGATAGGTGACTAAGGTGGTGCCTGCTGTCACCCCTGAGGTTAAGGATTCCCTGGTGAAGAACATAAGGAGGAGGATGACACCACAGCCACTCAAGATCCGTGCTGATATAGAGATGAAATGCTTCCAGTTTGATGGAGTGCTCCATATTAAGGTTCTAAATGCCTCTATTGGGGCCCTTGTGATTTGACAATGGTATATGCAAAAACTAATTATATCTGTATTCACAGCAAGCTATGAAGAAAGCTGAAGCTGCGGGCAATGATAACTGTCCTGTGAAGATTAAGCTAGTTGCTCCTCCACTTTATGTTCTGACCACACAGACTCTTGACAAGGTTGGCATTACCTTAGTACTTAATATATGTGGGCAACTTGTTATAGCTGAGTTATTTGATAAAGTTTCGTCTGTGTCTCTGTGATGTGACCAAACCTTCCAGGCTGCACTTATATGTTGCTAAGAATAGTTGTGGCCTGCCAACCGTTATTGTGGCGCTTGTTCTGTTTGCCAATACTTTTGATCTTTTGCCTTTTACTGTTTACTGGTTAGCATTGTGCTTGGAGTCACATTGCACAAAATGCAATGACCAGGCTTTTATAGTGTGGTATTGTCTGCACTATTTATAATGTAGTAATCTATCAAAATGGTTCTTATCAATGTAATTTACAATTATGAACTACACCAAATGCATCTGCCAAATTTATAGTGCAGTATTTTTCTGATTCTAGACTTTCATGGTTCTTAATCAATGTGGTTCACAATTTTTGCCTTCATAGAAATTAGGGAATTATTCGGCTAGCTTGGATCACTGTGGAATGCTATTTCTTATTACTTGTTGTTAACAGATTGTATATTAGGCAGTCCGAAAATATATTAGCTAGCCATTATTTGCGTGCTTATCGAATGAAACACCTTGTTTTGCCATTACTATATGTTGTAGTGTGATACTTGTACATGCATGTGAGCATGGGTCATATTTGACCCCATGTATTGCAATGTTCTTTTAGTTTGAAACCTAGCATTATGGTTAAGGCCGCCTCTTATCCTTCCTACCCATAAAACAATTATCATTGCTTCTTTTCTGTGTTGCCTTTGAACAGGAACAAGGCATTTCAGTTCTCACTGATGCAATCAAGGCTTGTACAGCAGAGATTGAAAAATACAAAGGAAAGTTACTAGTGAAGGAACCACCAAGAGCTGTAAGTTCTTTTCAATATCTGTTAATTCTTTTATATTCCCATTCCAAGCATGCTAGTCTTCATGTGCATGTTCTAAAACCTAAAGCTGTGGATACTCTCTGGAAAAACAGGTTAGCGAGCGGGAAGACAAGCTATTCCTCGACCAGATTGATTCTCTTATGGAGCAAAATGCAGAGGTCGATGGTGACGCTGACAGTGAAGAGGAGGAAGATACAGGAATGGGCGATGTTGATATTACAAATTCTGGCGTCACTGCTTACTAAGGCTACACTGGTTGATTTGGATGAGATTTGCTGTATAGCACCAGCTAAGATCTAAGCCGTTCTGTTTGGAAGCAGTTCCTTTTTTGTTAGGTTTTGGTGGCTGAAATGCCCGTGAATTCACTGAAACTTGTTACTTGCGGTGTTAATGTTTTGGGTTCAGCCGGTGTTGGGGTAGCTTTTACTTCTGTCGAGAAGCATCAAATTTTTCTTGGGAGTGAGAACAGAGGTCGTTGCTATACAGTGTTTATTCACTTCATATACGCAGTCTTGGTTGGCTTTGGCTGCCGGTTCGAATTGACCTGCTTAGATCCTTCGTCAGTCCCAAAAAAAAGTTAATGGGATGGAATAAATGTTGTTATGGCATTCGTGTCGTTTTTTTTAATTTAACTAGCTTTATAGAAAATATTAGTAATATTTATATTTTTAAATAAGTTTATTATGAAAATAGATTTAGTGATCTTTAAATTTTCTTGTATATATTTGATTAAATTTAAAAGTATTTGACTTCTCGGATGCAAGAATTGGACAGAGGAAGGAAGCTTATCTAGAGTGAATACTCTAATCCGTGACCCCGCGCTACAACTTTGGCCTATCTAGAGTTCTTGGTGCACTGTTTGGTCGTGAATGGTCCTTTGTGCACCGTTTGGTTGGAGTTGGAGTTATGTGAATGTAGAATGCTTGTTTAATAATCCTACTGTTCTTTTACAATAATTTAATAAGGCCTTGTTTAGTTCACCTCGAAAACTAAAAAGTTTTCAAGATTCTTTGTCACATCGAATGCATATGCATAAAGCATTAAATATAGACGAAAACAAAAACTAATTACACAGTTTAGCTGTAAATCACGGGACGAATCTTTTGATCCTAGTTAGTCCATGATTGGATAATATTTGTCACAAACAAACGAAAGTGCTACAGTAGCGAAATTCAAAAAATTTTCACATCTAAACAAGGCCTAATCCTTATGTGACGAAATGAAGAAGTAACATGCGAATGTCTCTGGTCCCCCACATATCATACATAAATTCTCTACTTAGCACACGTAAGGATGTACATCCTCTGTAGTTAACGTGATACATTGTAGAGAAAACCCTAGAAAGATGTAGATGTGAATCCTCTGCAATCGATTGTATCTTGACACATTTTAGGAGGATGTACACGAGAGGTTAATGTCCTCTCCCCCATTATACGAGGGGTTAATGTTCTCTCACTACTGTTTTTTATGCAACCATTTCAATGTAGGTGAGAAGGTGAAGTTATAGAGATACGCTTATATCTTAACACATTATATGAGGATGCACATGAGGGGGTTAATGCTCTCCCCATTATTTGCTTGTGCAACCATCTTAAAGCAAGTGACAAGGTGAAATCATAGAGATGTAATGCTTGTCACACGGTGTTGTCAATGGATAGTGGACAGAGCAGGGCAGCTTAAAAGTCTGTGCCAAAGTAAGTGGCTTACTCTTTTGTCAATTTTCTAAAATTGATTTAACCATTTGAAAAGGTGTTTAGATTCCATGGGCTAACAACTAGTTTTTGAAATGTCGTCAAGAGAAGGGGTAAACAGGCATTTCTTGACATTCAAACTAAACAACGGAGATGTTAGGCATCCATATGAATACTGAAGCATCCACGATTTTCAAGAAACTCAAATCAAAGTACAAATACCCTATGAAACATCCACACAATATATAAAAAGAGAGGTGTGGGGCCTTATAGACTATTTCAGTGCAAAGCAAAATGATTACACACAAGAATATAGAATTACAACACACCCTGTCAAAAACGCGGTATCCATGCATGCATCTTGTATTTGCAGGTTTATGCTGCACAACTCCAAACTTGCTAATTTTCAGCTCCAACACCAAAGGTGAAACATTTTTTTTCTAGAGTTTAGTCTGTCTCTATGTATGAATATCAAATATCAGGGAACGGATAGTGATACATGATGTCTTGTATGTTGATAGTAAATAAGGATGACACATGTTTTCTTAAATATAATTTGTCAAGAAATAATGGAGATCTTTGAACTTAGAGGAGCTTCGACTGTCATTGATCGAACTTAACTCTGCAAAAGAAGTTGCCATCAAAATTCTCTCTAGAAGAATTCAAAAAATTATTAGTGGTTGAGTTTTCTTTGGGTGTGGGTGGATGTACAAAATAGTGCAAAAGCTGAGGATAAATAAAAAACTATTAGTTATTGGGTTTCTTTGGGTATGATTGGATGTATAAAATAGAACATGGGAATAAATTTATTTTCACTAGGGATATAATTTACAAAGTCCAAATACAAAGATAGTCTTTGTAGTTCATATACATGAGAAGGCAAATAATAAACAAATTAGCATTTTGATCTAACCTATAGCCGATGTCCTAAAGATTAATTTGATGAAGTTTACATTCAAAAAGAGAAAAAAGATGCATGAAGTTTTATTGCGATGGATTATAAAGGAGAAATAGTGATACCCAACACAATAAGAGTCAATATGGTGTATAATACGTTAAGTGCAAATACCAAAGCCTATTCGATCACTTATCTAGACAAGCTTGCTTGGCTAGACAACAATCCAGGTCATGGATTTTGAGTGCCTGGTGGTTAGAGCATCTCCAACAATTTGCTAAAGCACTTGCCATCCTAAAAAATTTAACAAAAGAGACAAAAAAACTTGCCATCGCGCGATTCAGCCTATTCGGTGCCATTCCCGCCAGACATGTGAAAGTTCTGGCCTGTTCTTGCCGTCCTGCTTGTTGCTGCAGAGATGCTGCAGAGCTGCTCGTGATGACATGTTGCTACTGATAGTGATGGATGAGACACTTTGTACAGCCAATGATTTAATTAAATGACGAAAGGTAAAGCAACTGAGAATTCGTCAGAGGTCAGACTAGAAGCCGCCCGTTTTTATGCGAAAAAATTTTAGATTTCGCTACTATAGCATTTTCGTTTGTTTGTGGCAAATATTGTTCAATTATGGACTAACTAGAATCAAAAAATCATCTCGCGATTTACAAGTAAATTGTGCAATTAGTTTTTATTTTTGTTTATACTTAATACTTCATGCATGTGCCGAAAGATTCGATGTGACGAAGAATCTTGAAAATTTTTTAGTTTTCAGGTTGAACTAAATGGTAACAGGAGACGGCGCCACAGACAACAGTGTGCCCTCGCGACGGTTGTAGCGGGTACGATGGATCCATCGATCTGGTAGTTGGTAGTTTATAGTGGTGGGTCTGTTTTTTCATAATTTGGCAAATCTAATTGGCAAACTGTTGGAGATGACAAATTATTTCACTTGCCAAATCTTTTAGCAACTTGCCAACACACAAGATTTGGCAAACGTTTTTTTAGCAAACTGTTGGAGATGCTCTTAGGATCTGTTGCTTGAGAGTTGAGAGGCATTTGACTGCAGCATCCAAGGTCCTATGACGATATGTCTTAGATTCAAAAATCTTACTAGAGGCTCTAAAGTCATATTTTTATGATTTTTAAGCTTATGTATATGGATTTTGTTTGGATTGATTTTTTTCTTGGAATTTTTAAAGGCTCGATCTCTATCGAAGTAATAAAGTGTAAACTCCGTTCAAAAAAATCTGCCTCCTAAAAATACTCGTGTCAAATATGAAATTACTTGTATTTCATGAAAAATTCATAAAAGTATTGACATTTGGCTAGGGGAAAACAATAGCACTACTCCGTAGCCTACGGCTAGCCGTCTCCGCACGGCAGAACGGGGAGAAAGAGGGCTGACAGGCCGGCGACACCGCACACGGCGCACTAGTGTGAAGTAGTGGCAGGCCTACAGCGCGCACGGAACACGAGGCAATGCCGTCCACTCGCCTCCGCCCGCCGCCGCCGTTCGTTCCTGGCCTCCTCCTCCTCCTCCTCGCCATGGCGCCGCCACCGCCGGCTTCCGCGGTGGGCGTGAACTGGGGCTTCGCGTCCTCCCTCTCGCTCCCGGCGGCGCAGGTCGTACGGGGCCTCCTCCTCCCCAACTCCGTTCCCCGCGTCCGCCTCGCCGCCGCCTCCTCCGACGCGCTCGCGGCGCTCGCGGGCACCGGCATCGCCGTCAGCGTCGGGATCCCTGACGCGCTGCTCCGGCCCCTCGCGTCCTCCACCAAGGCCGCCGCCGCGTGGGTCCACGACAATGTCACCCGTTACTCCTCCAGCGTGCGGTTCGAGTAAGAGCTCCCTTCCAATGCACGATTTGTAGGCGCCTCTTCATCAGATTACTAAAATGGGATTATGGGGTCTTTTGCTAGTCGAATGTTCCCAGAGAAAACGAAGCACGGATGTTGGTTTTAGTTCACCTAATTCTCATGTCGACGGGTCTTTTGCTAGTCGAATGTTCCCAGAGAAAACGAAGCACGGATGTTGGTTTTAGTTCACCTAATTCTCATGTCGACAGAAAACGACCAATTGGGCACAGTTGACTTTCAATTGACTCGATTAATCAATATGACTGCAGTCTTCGTACTCGCAACCCGTTACAGTAGTCACTGCAGTTCTACTGTCGGTGTCTGGATCCTACGGTGCATTTGTTACCTTATTTCTATAATCAGATTGGATAATGTCAGCTGTGTGGCTGATCAATTTGAATCGAAGAAGGGAACCATTTCTTTACTGAATGTATTAGTTGGCTTCAGTAGATAACTTGGTGCTTCTCCCTTGCAATAGTTCACTGGAATTTTCTTATAACTAGGTTGTAGTACCTGGAGAACCTCTTCTGTGAAATTAAACTATGAAAAGTCCACAAAATGTCACTACTGATATGCTGGTAGTGACAGGTTCCTGATTGGTGAATGTGATTGAGGGATGCTACAATGACTTTTATCTATACCAAGTAAACAATTGGAGGTGGAATTTACCATTTCAGAGAACTTCAATGGGCAGAATGTGAATATAATCCTCCTAGGTTACAACTTTGAACCTGGGAGGACATTTAGATTATCTTTTGATATTCTTCATTTCGTATATCAGATTCAAAAGTAGCAGAATAATAGAGTATGTATTTTACGTCCACTGCTATGTCAAAGCCTAGACCCTTAATAGCTGAAAAGAGTACATAGTTGGGTATTTAGTGCTGTGTACCTTTTGTGACAGATGATTATGTTTCATTTCTGCAAAAAAATAACAGATTGACTTTATTAACTGAGCAATAACAGATGATTATTTAGTGCAGTGTGTTATAGAGCAAGTATCATGAGGACATTGTATATCCCACTGCATAGATGAAGTGAATCATGCATTAAATAATGCCATTACTTGTGTCCAATCTGTATGTGCATCTATGTTGCAACTCTGTTTTTTAATTGTATCTTTAATAGTATTTTAAAATTGACAAACAAATTGACTTTACAGGTATATTGTTGTCGGGGATGAGCCCTTTCTTCTACGTCATGGACAGAATTTTCATCCTTTTGTAGTTCGTGCAGCAGAAAATGTTCAACAAGCATTAGTCCATGCAAAATTGTCTGGCAAGATGAAGGTGCTAGTACCTTGTACTGCTGACACATTCCAGAATGCATCTATCCTGCCCTCGAAAGCTAGCTTCAGATCTGATGTTAACAAGACCATGGCAGATCTCCTCTCATTTCTTGCTAACAGCAGTTCTCCATTTATGGTGGAGCTGGATCCATTTTTGAGCTTTCAACACAACAAAAATATGTCATTGGACTATTACCTGTTCCAACTAATGTCTCATCCTGTAAAAGATGGTCAAAACAAGTATGACAATTACGTTGATGCAAGCATAGATGCTCTGGTTACTTCTCTAACCAAAGCTGGCTTCAGTGACATGGACATCATTGTCGGGAGAGCAGGATGGCCAACAGATGGAGCTGTGAACGCAACTCCTGCTATTGCTCAATCGTTCATGACTGGCCTAGTCAACCACCTGGGTAAAAAGTCTGGGACTCCACTTCGCCCAAAAGTCCCTCCAATTGAGATGTATCTCTTCAGCCTTTTAGATGAAGATCAACGGAGTATAGCTAGTGGAGGTTATGAAAGGCATCATGGCATTTTTACCTTTGATGGCCAGGCAAAGTACTATGCCAACATAGGTCAAGGTCCTAAATCACTCAAGAATGCCCCTGCTGTCAATTACCTTCCATCAAAATGGTGTGTGCTAGACAACAATAAGGATTTGTCCAATGTTTCTTCTAGTTTCTCGTCAGCTTGCTCCAAAGGTGACTGCACTTCTCTGTTACCTGGTGGCTCCTGCTCAGGTCTTGCCTGGCCTGGGAATGTGTCGTACGCGTTCAACAACTACTACCAGCAGCATGATCAGAGTGAGGATAGTTGCTACTTCAATGGCCTAGGTTTGATAACTACTGTTGATCCATCTGTCGACAATTGTTTGTTTCCTCTCGCAATTCGCACTTCTGCCGCCACTTCTTTGCACCTAACATTGCCCGTGTTGCTATTATTAGTTTTGTGGTTTTTGCATTGTCTGTATATAGTCTGGTGAGGCTAGATTGAGTCTTCAAAAGTGTTTCTTTGGGCCTCTTGTTGAATGTACTCCAAAGTTCCGGTGCACCCCATCAGACGATATTATTCCTGGAATGGCACAATTTCTGATGTCTCTTAGAGTAACATATTAGAATTGGTAGGTTTAGTCCAAATGTAATGATGTGCATTAAGATAGTCGGGCTGAGTCAAACAGCACACCTCTCTTGTTCAAAATTTGAACCTGGTAATGTCGCCATTTCATGATAGATACATTCTTGGTTTCACTACATCTTAGAAAGTCCAGTTAACAGAGGGTGCTCCACGTTCATTTTTACTACAAGTGAACCGTGCAGTTTAGCTGGAGAGCTAGCAGGCAGCAGTGTACAAAGTCTAATCCACAGCTGTGACTCTGTGAACTGGGGTTGGACCTGCCACAGAGGGGAGCATGTCTTTTTGTTTGTGCAATTGTCAGTGCCTAAGGAAATGTGTTATACAGTTATACACAGTTAATTATTCATCTTTCAGCCAATGAACACTGACTTGATGTGGAAGAACTTGGTACAGATTCCGGGAAACGGATGCTGACTTGCTGAGAGGCCTTGGTCCCTCGGTCCCATAAACAAAGACCTTTAGTATTCAAAATTTATCGCACAAAGAAAATCTGTTTGATTTTGCATGCATAAATCAGGGGGTGCACTCTTCACTGTACGAGATGTTTTGGTTCGGAGATAGTCCCTCCGTCCCTGAATATAAAGCACGATTTAACTTAGTGTGGTCTTCAAAAACATATTTGGGCCTATGATTTCTCTTATAATATATAACTAGCGTGTTGTTTCGGGAATTTGCAAAATAGTTTTGTATTAGCTTGGAACAAAAGGAGCAAGCAATTTTGTAGCATTGTCAGAACATTTAGGTTTGTGATATTGAGATGCTATGTCTTCGAATAATAGAAAATAGTTAGCGGCCATGCAAATAGCTAATGTTTCTAAAATAGATGGGTAGAAGGATATAAGATGTTCAGCTATTACACACACTCAAGATATATCAGACACTACCTGTCCATATGTACACAGGGTGCGGTTCACCTACTTTTCCTAAATTGTTACTAACAAAAAATAATTGTATATATGCAGAGGTGTGAAGTATGTTAAAAAACATTGATTGATACTCCTGTGTTATTCTAAATATGAATAGCACAAATCCTGAAAAAGAATTGCCAGAACTATGGTATTAAAGGCTGAAAACATCAATGGAAAACAGCCTATTAGATGTTCCTCAAAGAACATGGTACTGTTTATCACGCTTAAATAAAACCACCTAAAGAATATGTCCAAAGGAAATAGTGAGCAAACGATCATGGAAGTGTCTGAAATTTTTTAGTGCGTACACAAACTTGCATAGACACAGTGTAGTGAACTTTGAAAAAGGAAGCAAATATCAAGTTGAGGGAACCATTTACAGATGAGTCACAACATCCAGTATTTGGTAGGATGGGGAGGGAGAGAAAAGAACTTGCTTAGGAGAAGAAGTGGGCATCGCTGCCTGCTGCATGCAGTGAGCAGCATATGTTCTTTCAGATATGGGCCGATCACCTTCAGTGCAGCGAGCACGAGCAGCATGAGCTTTTAACTTTGGGTCTTGTTCAGTTCATCTCAAAAATAAAAAACTTTTTAAAATTTCTCGTCTCATCGAATCTTTCGGCATATGCATTAAGTATTAAATATAGACGAAAATAAAAACTAATTGCACAGTTTGCCTATAAATCACGAGATGAATCTTTTGAGTCTAGTTAGTCCATGATTGAACTATAATTGCTAAATAAAAACGAAAGTGTTACGGTGTCCCGAACCAAAAAAAAATTTGGAACTAAACAAGGCTTTGATATGGGCCATCTTTTTTTAGAGAGAGAGGAGCAGGCGTAGCAAAATGCTGGGAAAGGAAGAAGCGTGAGAAATATATATATATAGTGGTATTGAGGCTGCACAGTAATATGAGCAGCCATTTCTATCACCGTTTCAGTGCAATCCTCCACAATATTGCCATCATAGATGCTTGGCTGCTAGTTATCTTGCCATGATTAATTGAATGAGTTACGTAGAGAACAGTTGAGGGAGTGGAATTTAAGTGCTTAGTTAAAGAAACAGTAAGGTAAGCACGATTGGATTTCTCTCTTCCACGAAGATGCAAAATGGAAACGTTGTATAGAATAACAATGGAGGAGAAGCGCTTAGTGGCTTCTAAGGTGATGTGTGCTGATGACGTGGCACGAAGTGAGATAAGAAAAACTCTCTAGTGGGGGTTTTATATTAAGACAATATAAGATTTATAGGAACAAAAGTTTGATCATTAGAAAGTATTTCCAAATACAAATTTAATGTAATTACTTTTGTAATACAAACTTTTGATATAATTAGGCTAATGCCAATCATAACCATTAGGTATAAGTTCGTTTTCAACCTTAAATTACGGAATTGGATATTGAAGGTCCTCTAACGCGTTTTTCTATTTTCAGACATAATAAAAATATAGTTTGATCTCTAAACATCCATAACAAATTTATTTTTAATCATAGGAAAATATGAAACTAATACCAGTTGTTTTCCTCAAAATGTTATTTATCTATCTGTTGTTTATTCTGGATCTTATTCACTTTAAGTATGGCTACGAACAATAGAAAAAAAATTCTAGATAAATCACAAACATATATATAACGTTTTTAGAAGTAAATTTGGTTTCATATTTTTATTTTAAAAGATAGATATAAAGTGTTTACAAAATAAAAAACGACCTTTGAAATCAGTAAGGAGGACACGTTCTGTATCCGATTTTTATAGTTCAAACTTGAAAATCAAATTGGCGGTTTTAATCAAAACACATAAAATTGGAAAATAACCCGGCATGAGCATATGACTGTGTCCGCTGAAGTTCTGTGTGCGTGCCGTGGCTCCATGCATGCCTCCATGGCACGATAGAATTTTACATTACTGCCAGAGACAATACTCCATTATATTAGAGTATAATTTATTTAATTACAGCCCACTTCTTTTCCATTAAAGAGAGATTAAAAAGCGTGGCTTTACACATTCTGAAACTAATTGTGACTCTTGGCTTGCCTGCAGTTACTGCCACCTTCTATAAGTACAGTCTCAGGCTACATATTATAACTATCGAAATATCTTAACCTTCGTTCATCGTCCTAAGTTTTACTCTTACTGGAGCACATGGCACTCTCCCGCCTGTCCACGGCCGTGCTCTCCTGCCTGGCGCTGCTCGTCGCGTCGACGGCCGCGCACCGGACGCCGCCGACGGCTTTCGCCCCGTCGTCGTCGTCGTCGTCGCACTCGGTCCGGGGCCTGCCGGCACTGGCGGAGCGGCTGGAGGGCGCGGAGGCGCAGCAGTGCTGGGAGGCGCTGGTGGAGATCAAGTCGTGCACGGGCGAGATCATCATCCTCTTCATCAAGGGCGAGGCGTTCCTGGGGCCCGGGTGCTGCCGCGCCATCCGCGTCATCGAGCAGAGCTGCTGGGCCGCCGACAACATGCTGTCCATCATCGGCTTCACCCCGCAGGAAGGGGACATGCTCAAGGGCTACTGCGACGCCGGCGACGACGGCAGCGGCGGCGGGCAGAGCGGCTCGTCGCCGCCGCCGCGCGGTGCGGACGCGGTCGGTGCTGCTGCTGCTGCTGCCCGCGAGAGCGTCGCTGCCGTCGCGGGAAGGAAGAGCTCGATGCACCGTTAGATGGCCGGATCATGATGTGTTCGTTTGATCGTTTCCACGTCCAATCTTGCGGCTTCGTATGCCAAATAATAAATCGTCTCGAGAAAGTCTGGCTTTGTAGAGATAATAATTAATATTGGTGTATCATTTTTACAGAAAGCATCAGGTCGCGCTCGCGCGTTTGCTCCCTGAAATTGCAGAAACTTTAACGTGCTCTGACAATTCACACAACACGGTCACACACACTACACGACACAGGCCGCGACAGAAAGCCCCGAGGCTAAGGAATGAGGCCGCGCCGCAGGACGGATGGCGACGCTGCCGCTGTCGGCCGAGCCCCGAGGCCGGCCAAGGAATCGTCCGGGTCTCGGAGTACCGATGCTTGAGCAGTTGAGCCTCGTGACTGACGACGAGGGATGCGGAACAAACGCCAAAAGGGCGCCCCTCCTCGCTTCCACAGCGCGCTCTGCACTCGTCGCCCAGCCACAAGCAGAAAAAGCTCACACGCTCCCGCCGCTCATCCTCGGTTGCGCCGCCGCTGCGAATGCCGCCTCCGAGGCCCCGCCTGCCGCCGCTTCTCCTTATCCACCTCCTCCTCGCGGCCGCCTGCAGCTGCGGCCTCACCGGTGCGGGGGAAGGCGGCTCCTGCGAGTTCTCCGTCGAGCGAGGCGGCGAGCTCTACAGCTTCGACCTCGCGGCGCCGACGCCGGCGCACCGCCACGGCGTGCTCAGCGAGGACGGGTACGTGACGTAGGTAGACATGACGAACTACTATATATTATAAGATAAGACCAGTGTACCAAGCAGTGCTCCCCTGCGTCCACCGGGATGGGGATTGCCGCGACCTCATTTCTGGAGGGGGTGAGCCCCGCGCCCCCGCCTCCTCGCACCTCGCGGTTACTTCGGGTCCTCCTCTTGCCTAGTGGTGGATGGTCGTGATCTCTTATTCTCGTGGAGACGCCCTTCCCGTGTTTCTCGAAATGCTCCTCCTGAGTTCTGAGCTTGGTTGTTGCTGAACTGAAGTTAGTGACGCGTCACCTGGCATTGTTTTTGTATATAATTAATCTCGGTATCAGAGAAGGGTGTCTCAAGCCTCAACAGTCAACAGATATGTGTTGCATACTTGTATTCTCATGTGTTAGAAATATTTTGTTCTGGAGAATCACATTTTTACCTATGTTGAGTGTGTCCCATAATAATTTTTTCAGGTTTTACAAGGTGGCTGTGAATGATTCCGTACTCTGGTTCCAGGTTGGTTTTTGTTGTGTATCGCATATACTGGCATACTTAAGCTGGTTAATAACTGAAAATAGACCCTTGACTTTCCTGAAACACACTCTCTTTCTGGAGACTTTTAAGGTTTGGTGTTCCACTAATGATAGTTTTGTTTGTGCCGTACATGCAGCTTTGCGATGAAATGCTATTCAACTTTGACCCACCTATGTGTCTTAATTGTGAGGTATACTTTCTTGGTCTAGCTATTTCATCAGTTAAACGCAAGATGTTCAAGGTTTTCTCTAGGATTTTCATTGCGGGTCATTTGCACACTTGGTACTCACGCCTGTACTTCAGCATTTAATTTCCATGCTCGCTCTGAATGAGCAAAGCATCATCCGTTGTTGCATTGCTTTATCTAGATCTATATTGAGTTTATCTCAGCCTTTCCTGATTGTATTATAAATAGGATTTATATTATACTGCACAATTTATTTACTTCTCATTTGCTATTTTGTGTGTGTATTCTTTTTTATGGACACTGTTTCAATAGTAACTTCACTAGCTGTATTTAGTAAGATTTGATGAAGGATGTGTTTTATCACTGGAAGATTGGCGCATTATAAGTGATACTTCACTTCATCTTTGCAATTAGCTTATTCATTTGCTAGGTGACAGTCTTTTATTAAATAATCTTTGTCTCTTTGAAAAATTGTCATGCCAAGGACTCATGGTCTAAAGTTTAGTTGTCTAAAGTTAAGGGCTACACTTTAGAACGCTTTAGCTCAGTTGTGTGGTCTAATGAGCTAATAGTTTAAAGTTAAGGGCTACAGTTTAGACATCACTTTAGAGTTTAGACCACCCATTTGGAGCCTCAAGTGCTAACTAAACTTTAGACCATGGGATCCAACTGATTGAAACATCGTTATTTTTTAATAGTTTAGGCTCCTCCGTACCTTTGCATTGGGTGCTGTTAGAGATTATATTTTTCTTATTTGTCACTTTATTTATGTTTTTTTTTCAAACTATTTATGTACCATAATCAAACTATTTATGTAACATAATAGGACTGTGGTGGTCCACTGAGGTGTGGAACTCAGTGCAGTGCACTTGTGTCAAATTATATTCGAGGTAGCTTTTTTTCTCTCCTGAGTCCTGATTGGATATGTTTTCAGCAGTCTTTCCCTATTATTTCCTTAATTGTGTATCAGGAATGGTACCTGTGGGACAATTGGTGTCCACCATTTCCATTTTTCAAATATCAGTAAAAAAATTTAGTGTGTGTAAATGTAACTTTAACCTGCATTTTTCTGTCTGCAGGGTATGATGTCTGCACAACTATTGGGAGTTTATCTAAATCCCATATATCTCTAGTTGGTAAGAATGACATAAAATTCTTTCAGAACTATTCTTTCTGTATCAACGTCGCAAATTAACATGACTATTGTTTCATTGGGGAAAGAATAGATGAGAGTAATCCTCAAAAGGGTATCATTGTTAAGATGTTCTCATCAAAGTGTTCTATTTCTGTTTCCGTTATTTGCGATTCAACTGCAGCCCAAGTGAGTAGATTTTTTCATTTACATCTCCTTGAAGTTTATTGTTTTATTTGTTTCTGTCACCTCTTATTTTACCTTGCTGTTTTATTTCCTCTCACTCATAGGTACCAGACAAATTCGTCGTATCTGGTCTTTGTGATTATGTGGGTACCAAAAAAATTCCAATGGTGCAGTTTTCTACAGCAATTTTGTTTCCTTAAGACATTAACATAATTGTACCTCACAGGCTACAACACTTAAACACCCTTCTGGTTGTGCACGGTCTGTTTCTGATTCTGGAAGTGGCTGGAGATGGTTAAGCACTTTGTTCATGACGTATGTTCTTTTGAGCTGCATATAATTATGTGAACCTAGAACCTGCTATATTAGCCAATTAATCTGCAGTAGGAAGAAATTGAACCTAGCTCACCCTTAACCTCCCTGGTTTATGTCTATTTCACCTTGAATTTGGGTGCCCATTTTCTTTTTAATACAAAACTATAGTCTTGTTTGTGAGTTCCCATCATCGCAGAGTTTCACATTTTTTTCTTTTTAGCAGTTCTCAGCTTGATTAATATATAATTTTTCTGCAGAATTCTGTGCCTTCTTGGAGGGTACATTTTGATTGGAGCAGTTTACAGATACTATTTCCTTGGCATTCATTCTGTAGAGGTAGAGCTTGTCTCTCAAGAGTCCTCCATTTATATGCCTCATTCGTTTTATGTCAAATTATATGGAGTATGATATTATTTGCTTGGTAAGGCTAGTTGTACTCTCAGGGTTTCTCATCAATAAGCTCCGATCCATAGCTTCAATCACTAGAGTTACATGGAAAATCTCATTAACCCAACTACCACTTCACGCATACATCTGCATGCGTGTGCGCATTGATGGTTATTCTAAATATTTTTTGTTTCCTGAACCATTTGGTCCTAACTTTGTGCTACATAACTTTTCATTAATGTTCCCAGAGGAATGGGCTCAATAAAACTTATACTAATAGTTTGTTAAAATTTGTATTAGTCTTGAGTTGGCCTAACTCTTCAAGGCAGGATTTCAAAATAAATTTGGACTGTGGCTGAGCCCAGTATTTAGAGACAACTTGCTCCTCAAAATGTTGAACTGTACTCAAGTTTTACCAAAATCAATCTGCAGTGAAAATGTTGTTTGCTTGTGGACAACAAGGTCCACCTGGCTATGAAATAACTGTTTTGACCATTCTACTTTGATTTGGTGGAAATTGGTTTGTTTGATTGGGTTTCCCTATTTCTAATTGGATTGTGAAAGAAATGCATTTAATTAAACAACCGCGGTAAAGCAAACTACGAAGAAAGAATGTAAATTTATCAATAAATCAAATATTTTTTTTAATAAAAGCTACAAGTGAATCATAGCTCCCCTTGTAAACAATGAACATTCCCTTGAAATTATGATTAGATCAGCCTTCAATTGTGCTCATATTTCTGCGAGCAGTTAACTTAGGAACCCACTCCATCCATCACACTTCATGATTCTTTTGAACCACTTGTCTGACTCTTTTCTTATATTGTAGGCCATTCCAAACCTGGAATTTTGGATTGGTTTGCCCCAACGCATTAAGGTAACTTTAAGAGATATGTATTCACTTTTAAATGATTCCTATTCTCTACTAGCAACCTGGTGTATGTGAGTGATTTCGTTGCATCCGTCCCTTTTTATTTACATGTTATATTTGCTCTGTGCATTTATCAATTACTAGTACAACCAGCCCAAGTGATATGGTGTTAAACTTTACATGATGGGTGCAATGAGTAGTAATTTATACTTGTAAACAAGTTTCAATTCTAGCAGTAATATACCAAGGTCTTCAGTACTGCAGAAGTGCAGAGTATTTAGTTACCTGCAGTTGGCCAGTCGTAATAAGAAACATGCTGTTGTTTTTCCTTCTGAAATGGAAAAGGTAGTTTTGCAATTTACAGGTGTCTGATGAAAATTTCTAGAGTTTCTTTACTTGCTTAGCATGTTCTGAGTGTCATCATTCATCAAATGTAACCTTATAACTTGCTCATCCATCTGTCCAGACTATCTTTGTTCCTGCAACAAGAAGTCACGTAAGTTATAATAGAGATGGTCAAGGCACATACGCCTCTGTATACCATTGAGAAGGTGGGCATTCAAGAAATTTTATTGGCAGTCATACAGTTAAGCACATGTATGGTATGGACTTGACAGCAGGATGAATCTTTGTTCTTGCCAAAGTACAGGTACTGCCAATGAGACATGTATCTTATCCTTTGTGTTAGTTTTGGGCTGTATCTGGTTGAACTTTCACTGGGACAAGTGATTGCAGTTACAATCAACAGGTTCATATATTACCTGTAATTAGGTTTCTTTTCTTTCTCTTACTTTTTTTGGGGGTAGCCAAAATAGTTGCTGGTCAACAATTATTTCAGTCCAAATGGCACCATTGCACTATTATTATAGAGATGTCATGACACAATTCATTGTTTTCAAGTATGGAATCATTTTGTCTCAAACTTACATAACGTGTGCATCAGTCTGAAGTCTGAAATAAAACCTAGGTATGATTTATGTACATAAATAATATTATCTCACCATGCGAGTAATAGTCAATCAAATGTGGTGAGCTATTTAATTCTTGTCTCCTTTTCAGAACTGCATTTCCTTATAAAACTAATCCCAACATTTTAAAACATTAGTCCACCTCGGAAGCAGAATAATAAATATAATCCTGCTTTCCATAATCTACTGATCTATGTAAATAGTTACAATTCTGTAATATATTACATTATTACTCAACATTTTGCTTACTAGGTATGAAAGTGGGACTTATATCGTGCTATGGATGGAGTTTTTGAATGCCATGCAATGCAACAAGAGTTCTGGTGAAATTTTTATAATTTTGAACATGTACCATAATCACCATGAAATGTGCCATGAGGTTGATGTTCACTTTCAAAATCCTCACCTTCATCCGTTCTGCTAATTTTTGCAAATGCTGTATCACAAATCTACACTGTTTAGAGGGTTGATAGTATGTTTATCTAGATAAACATGTTATTATGCAAATGATTGGTTGGATTTGGAACCATGAAACAGACTGGTTTCACATGCTTTGTTATGAATTTAACTTATCTTGCTGCTTGCGAACTCTTCTGCACAAAGATGATCTTACAATCTGAATCATACAATCTCTCTGTCGAATGAACTTGTAGGGCTACGATATGCTGATAGTTTTTTTTGCGACTTGATGCTTGTGCTCTGGGTGTGGGCAAGAGAAGATAAGACTTAGACCTCCAATAGCTGATTCTCTGTTGTCCTTTGGAATTGGAAGGCTAGAAATCTGTTCAATGGAAGGCAGATGAATCACTCTTGTGAGAACATAATGAAAGCAATGTGATGTGACTTTATTGTGAATAGAGGAACAAATTATCATTCGGAATGCTGGTAGTTTGCTCCATTTCTTGCCATTCTTTTAGCTTGGAAAGTAATGTAACTGTTTTTCATGAGCTATGGCAAAAGAAGGAATCTTGCAAAGTGTTTATATTTATGTTTCCGTTGCCTATTTTTCAAAACATGGAGCTCCTTTTTCTGCAATTCCTCTCTATTACGATCTTTGTGCATCAGCCATTTTCAGAATGTGAATCTCACATTAGAAGACAGCTTCACTTAACTGAAATAGAGCTGCTGTTGCGCAATTTTGCTACGTGCTGCTTTGGATGCTGGGGTGGAACCATTCCAATATGATGGTGTTGTGGAATTGAGAACTTGCTTGAAATTGACAGATTCCTTTTAAATGGTTGTGACTTTATGATGGTCACTTGTTTTACTCTTGGAAGATCAATTGTGAATTACACTGTGACCAGTGGCTTGCATCATGTAATTGAATTTGATTCTGAGTGTTGATGTGGAGTTGCAATCGCAACTCATCATATGCTAGAGTCTGTCGGGGCATAATACGATGCCATGTCGCAGATTCCACAGCAAAGGGGAAGGGAAAGATCTCTTTGCCAGGTTGAATATTCTGCCCGCTTTTGGAGAGCGGCTGTTGCGTCTACCAACTACTACCGACTAGGCCGCCACTGCCCTCCTTTTTTTTCCTTCCTTTTTCCCAAATAGCCACCGTGTTGTGTTGGCTGTATGGTAGCATATTTTTACCCTCCCTCGTTCCTGGAGGAACATCCGATATGTCTCACATATCAATGCAGCATTAGCATGTTAACAACCCACTGCGTCACTAACCTGTACAGTATATCAGATCATATGGTCTCCGTTCGTGAAGTCGATGGCGTGTGGAACTGTGGATCCCTGCAAATTCGGTGCTGTTGTATGTTGACCTGCGATCCTCGTGTTGGACTTGCCTTTCTCCTCGCCCTTTCTTCCAAAGGCAAAGCCACATCACACACGTACGAATGGCACTCACAAATGGGCTTCTCCTTTCCAAATAAAAAACTTGGTTAGCCAGGTCAAAGCGCCCAATATAAAATGGACAAATTAGTCGCCATTACAAAAACAGGACTAGACCACGACCTGATCTCTGCAACAGAAACAAAATCCAACTTCGTCCTGCTTATTAAACCAAATAATAATAGGACGTTGCGCATTTAGACGTGACCCTACTGTGATGCAGCAGGGTTTTATCGGAGCTCGATATCACGCTATAAGTTGTATATTTAGAGAACATGTAATCCCTTCGTGTCGTGGTAATGTCTTACCTGGTGAAACCTAGCGCACCCTCAGCACATTCCTTCTTCCCCTCCCCAACGTCGACATAGCAATGGTCCCCTTGCCCTAACCTTGTTTGGTCGTCTCCTTCGTCATATGCTCCGCCTCTCATCTCCATCGTCAAGCCCGCTTGCCTCCTTCATGTCCCTTCCTAAGTCTGTCGGAGATGGAGAAAATGAGAGAGCCGGTCGAGAAGAGGCGTCACACGTGACGACGTAGCACGACAAATGCGTAACAGAGTTTTTGATAATAATAATTAGTAAAATAAAATTTTCAAATAATTTAGAGTCTCAGTCAACTTAAAGCTTGTTCGTTGGTCTAAAAAGTTATGACTGAAAATACTGCTTGCTGATTTATCATAGGAGAGAAACACCATTAGCTAGACGAAAAAATACAGTTTATAAAACAAACGAACGGCCTAAAACATAGCAAATCAAATTAAAAATATAGAAGACTATGGCCGGGACGTAGCTGCTCGGAGGCCGGAATGACCAGATTGCTCGAAACGAGAAAAACCGGGGGAAGAGACTGCGAAAGGAGGCCGGAACGGGAAGGATGCAGCGAGATCGATTTGACCACCACCTCCTCTTCCTCGCCGTCCCCTCCTCCTGAATGGCGACATCCTCCTTCCCCTCAAATCTCTCCTCTTTATTTCCTTCTCCTCCTCCTTCTCCTCGTGCGCTCCTTGCTCCCCTCAAATCGCCTCGCCCCGTGCTCCCCGCTCAAAACCCTAGCCCTGCCGCAGCCGCCTTCCATGGCTGCGGATTTCCGCACCCCCGACCGCCTCCTGCCCGCCGCAGCTGAGGACCCGACGACCCCACAGGGCCACCCTCCCAATCCGGTGCTTAGCACCCCCGCCGTCCCCGACGCCACCCACGATGGCCTCCGCTTCTGGCAGTACATGCTCGCCGGCTCCGTCGCCGGCGTCGTCGAGCACACGGCGATGTTCCCCGTCGACACCCTCAAGACCCACATGCAGGCCAGCATGCCGCCCTGCCGACCGGCGCTGTCTCTGAGGGCGGTCCTGCGCAACGCCGTGGCCAGCGAGGGCGGCGCCCTCTCCCTCTACCGGGGACTCCCCGCCATGGCGCTCGGTGCGGGCCCCGCCCACGCCGTCTACTTCTCCGTCTACGAGTTCGCCAAGTCGGCCCTCACCGACCGCCTCGGCCCCAACAACCCTGCCGCGCACGCCGCCTCCGGGGTCGTCGCGACCGTGGCCAGCGATGCGGTCTTCACGCCTATGGACACCGTCAAGCAGCGGCTGCAGCTCACCAGCAGCCCTTACACGGGCGTAGGGCACTGCATCCGCACCGTGCTGCGCGACGAGGGGCCTGGCGCCTTCTTCGTTTCCTACCGGACAACCGTGGTCATGAACGCACCCTACACCGCTGTCCACTTTGCAACCTACGAGGCGGCCAAGCGGATGCTCGGGGACATGGCCGCCGATGAGGAGTCCCTCGCCGTACACGCCACCGCTGGGGCCGCAGCAGGGGCACTTGCCGCGGCGGTCACCACGCCCTTCGATGTTGTCAAGACGCAGCTACAGTGTCAGGTGAAGATCTAGTGCACTTGATTTGCAATGTGATCAAAGCTCTGATTTTTAATGCTCTGCAACAATATTAGAGCTGATTTGATTGATTTCTGATGGCTTACCCACCAAAAAGGAGGGATCTCTTATAGGATCTAGTTATCCTATTCATCTCCAAGATTATTGGAAACAATTGTGCAATGAAGCTAGTAGCCTTTTGTGTTCCTTTGATCTGTTAGTGGTGATCACCAATCTAAGGATGCCCAGTGGCACCACTGTGGAAGCCTAGTGACATAGTAACAAAACATTTTTAGTGTTGCCGCCACTGAAGAGTGAGATGTAATTCTGAGGGCCTGTTTGGAATCCAGGAATTTCACAAGAAAAACGTAGTATTCCGGGAAAAATCTTGTGTTCCAAATGGAGTCCGAGCCACATGTCCATATAAGGACTAGATTCATCTTGTGTCAATTTTGGATATAAGAATTAAGAGAAATCAATGTCAAAGCAATAGGTATAATTGTTTGACGCTATAGAGATGATATAGCACATGCCAATAGCTGACCTAGTGTTCAACAAGGCGCTGTTCCGTGCTCGCCTAGGCACGCCTCCACGCTGAGCGGAAGGGTACCTCCTTGCCTAGGGGGGCAGGTGGTACCTAGGCGGTGGAGGAGGAAGGGACGTCGGGCTGGTGGGGGAGGAGCAGCCTCGGGCGGAGTCGGACAGTGGGCGTGGGTGTATGCGGGCGCGGACTGAGAGAGAGAGAGAGAGATGCGGGAGAGGGAGAGGAACCGGCGGCGGTGGGCGCAGACAGAGATGCGGGAGAGGGCAACGAACCTGTGGCGACAGGCACGGACTGAGAGAGAGTTGCGGGAGAGGGAGAGGAACTGGCGGCGGCGGGCGCAGACAGAGATGCAGGTGAGAGAGAGATGCAGGAGAGGGAGAGGAACTGGCGGCGGCTGGCGCAGACAGATGCAGGCGAGAGAGATGCTGGAGAGGCTGTAATGTGGGAGAGTTGGGCCATTAAATGGGCCTTCTCGGCTTCTCCTCTTTCTCCCTATTCCATGGCCACTGATCTCCTTTTTTTTTTCCTTTTCTTTTAAGTATTTATGCATGTATTAGCCACCGCCTAGAAAAACGCCTAGGCAGGCGATGGGTCACCGCCTAGCGCCTTTTCTAACCTAGAGCTGACCTGCAAATTTGTGCTGAAAATCAAAGTGTAAATTCCTAGAAATCATTAACCACACACATCAGCAACTTTGTAGTTCAAACTTTGGGCCTTCAAATATGTTTGAATAACATCACATATAGAGTTTATACTTAACGTGATGTCAAATTAGAATTTTAGATTGCAGTCTCCACTGATTGCATGTTCTCTGTCTAGTCTACTCCTTTGTTTGGTTGTCATATCATTTGCGGTGTGTGTTTGAAGAACTTTAAATGTTATGATTATGATTGTCTGGCTATGTTTAAGTTGAACATTTTTGTTAAATACCACATGTTCTCCTTCTGTTTGTCTTTATCTTTTGCTAGCTTCCATGATCTACATTGATTCTGCCAGCTTAAACATGATATAAGAAAAGAGAAACAAATGGATACACATGAAAGGAACATGAAAACAACCTGAGAAGTGTGACCTTGCTTGAATATTGTTTTAACTGTTTTTCATTTAATTCTTCAATTGTATACTGAAATTATAGTGTTTCATATTCTAACGGAAGTTATCAAGTGCAAATGCACCATTAAGTGAATCATAAATCTTTCTTGGTTTGGGTTGGGTGCAAATCAATAGGAAAGGCGCAGCTGGCATGCCAAAATAATTTTCTCACAGATTAAAAATGTTGGCAAACATATTTACCCTCATTTCCTTTCCTTTCCCGGAGGATATCTCTTTGGATTTGGTAGTTATAGTTTGCATGCACCCGTGATTAGCTTCCACATTAGGAGGTAGTGTCCCATGCTTTTGTAGAATGCTATTTTTTAAGACAAATTTAAACCTATACAAGTTATTATTTTGGGAAGGAGGGGAGTATATTCTGTTTTACTGTGGATGGTTTCTATAAGGTTTTATTTTTTTATATTTGTGAATGTGAATTCAATCAACCTGCTTTCAGTTTCATCAAGATAGTAACACTCATTTTGGTGATCCAGGGTGTGTGTGGCTGTGAGCGCTTTTCAAGCAGCTCAATAGGTGATGTGTTCAGAACAATCATAAAGCGAGATGGGTATTCCGGGCTCATGAGGGGATGGAAGCCAAGAATGCTGTTCCATGCACCTGCAGCTGCGATATGTTGGTCCACATACGAGGCCTCGAAGTCATTTTTCGAAAGGTTCAATGAAGAAAGGCGGAAATAGTCTGGGCATTTCTCTAAGCCCCATGTACTTTTCCTGAAGTCAATGTACTTCTACACAGAAGAAGAAGCATACTTGCTCAGCTGACAGAAAGACGTAGCTCCAGGATGCATTTGTTGTGATGTTGTGCCCAAGAGCTATCACGGGGAATTGAGACGTGGCACATCAATATCTGTCTAACGAAGAGCTGTCAGTACCATGTTTTCTTTCCAGATAATTTGGTGTACTATTTTTTCCAGCCTCGGGTTGAGGAAATAATAGGAGAGAATACTTCTTTTTCCATGTCTTGATCAGAATTGCTCAGTGTCAGCAAGCTTATCTGCATTGTTGTATGGGCCCAGATTTTTTTATAATGCAAAGGCTTTGGTTTCGTTGAACATGGTTGGTAATACGTTAAATGTTTATGTTTATTGGCTGGAGGAATGAACAATAACTAATGGTTTATCTCGAGCTTAAGGTACCGTTTGGATCGTTTAGGATTTTAAGAATCTGGATTAAAAACAAAATCCAATGTATTTTTATTGGATTTTGTGTCTGCGCTAAAATCTACTAGAATCGAAAACTTTTTATCCGGATTCTTAGAATCCCTAAGGATCTAAGAAATTCGCTGCTGTGGCGCCACAGGATCGGGTTTGGGTATGTTTGCTATATTAGATGCAATCGATTTTAGTTTCTAATTTCACCAAGTAGCACAGCAGCACCAGTGGTCTAGTGGTAGAATAGTACCCTGCCACGGTACAGACCCGGGTTCGATTCCCGGCTGGTGCATTTTTCCTTTTGTTACAAAAGAAATGTGTGTGTGTGTGTGTGTTTTTTACCTCTTAGCCACAACTGTCAGCATCTCCTTCAGTCCACCGCGTCTAGAGCAACAGCATCTTAGTGAACTTGTTACTCGTTGTATTGTTCCGATCAACAGCTAGACACTCGTCAGTTCAAAATCTGGCAGATCGTTTGACCTGTCTTGAGCTCTGCTTGGGCCATTTTGTACTCAAAATCTGACAGACACGAGACATATGCATGATACTATATGTAATGGGAACACGTTCTGAATCCTTCCAGGTGTTAAATTAAATACTCACAGCGAAGCACAAAACACACGATTACAGGGCACGCAAATCTCTCAGCTAGCTAATGAATGTAGAATTTATTCCTGCAAGCAACCATCTCAGCGTGCAGCAAGCAAAGATGAAGCTCGTCCATCCATATCCATCCGATCCGAGCCGCGATGGCAAAATAAAAGCTAGAACTCGTCGACGGTGATGCCGCCCCTGACGACCTCGTAGGCTTCCCTGCTGCGCGACCTCTTGATCCCGGCGGTGAAGTGGACCTTGGCGGCGTCGGCCTTGACGGCGGTGACCCTGGCCCAGACGAGCACCTTGGTCTTGATCCCCTCCACCTCCGTGAGGCGGCCCTCGCCCAGCGTGCCGGACACCGTGGCGTCGAACCGCAGCTCGGAGCCGTCGCGGTACCCGACCTCGCACGGGGACGGGATGTACACCGTCAGGCGCCGCGTCTCCGGCGACAACTCGTAGTTGGTCGCCTCCCGCGGGAACAGGCCCACGGGGAGGCCGTGCTCCTTGAGCAGCTCCGCCAGCGGCTTCTGCATCTTGCCTTTCAGCTTGTTCACCAGCCATTTCGCCCCGTCCCCGACGCTGGTCGACAGCGACTGCAGTAGGCAGGAACATCAGCGGCGCGATCAGCAAATCAGGGAACAAGAGACAAGACCTTTCCTTTTTTGTTTTCCCCTCTGAAAATCTCTGACAGTAAAAACTCAGCTTGAATTAAGAGAACCATGAATCCATGATGCCAATTATGCTGATATAAATAAACGGATAATGGAAAGCATGGTTGTGTTGTTCATTCATGGATGCTGTATCACTAACTTTTATTGAAAAAAAATCACTAATTGCATGATTCATCCATGACTGTTGTAACTTTCGGAACAGAAATTTAAGGGAACATGAGCTGCAAGACAGAGCGAGCAGGGATGGGATGGTTTTGTCTCACGGACTTCAAGGTCGTCGCCGGCCGAGGAGATCTCCTTGTTGGCCCTCTGCCCCAGCCAGTAAGCGCCCACCTTGTTCATGATCTCGTCCATCTCTTGTTTCCTTCCTCTCTCGGCCGGCGATCTCTCTGCTGCTGTCGCTGCTCCCTCCTGCGGCCGATCGATCTCTTTCTCTGATTGCTACGCGGAGACGGAGAAGAAAGGAATCGTGGGACGGTGGAGAGGGTGCGTCCTGGTTCACCAGGTCGCGCGCGTTGGATGCGACCGGATCAAAAGGCAGAAGCGGCGAGGAAGAAGTGTCTTCCACTGCCGAGCGAAAGCGACGGCTCTTTCCTCCTCGCATGGTTTCGTTGGTCGTCGGCACGGCACGGTTGCGTTGCGCGTATGGAAAATTCGGCAGCAGCTGACACGATGGACATGCGTGTAAGGTGCAACTCGACGACATATCGTGGCCTTGTTTAGCTTCTCCTAAAAACCAAAAAAAAATTAAATTTTTTTATCATATTAAATCTTGCGATATATATAGATATTAAATATAGATAAAATTAATTAATTATAAAATTTATCTGTAATTTATAAGACTAGCAAATATGTACGTGCGACACGCACGTGTCTTTAGAATCTATTTTAAATGCAGTGAAAATATTAATTGTATTGTCAATATTTAATAAAGGTATATTTCTAGTTTAACATTTTAAAAACCTTTTCATCTTAGAGTGAGCCTAACATCTTTCTTTATTTTATGTCGGACAATTCAATTTTATTTTCTAGGGATGTGAACACAAAATACCTATTCTATTTTTTCAATTTGGTTTTTCGTTCATTGAGTCATGGTACTATATCCATCCTGATATTTTTTCTTCTTTTCTCTTTATTTTGTTTTTTCTTTCCTCTATTTGTTTGCACGCAATAAGAAGTCTAAGAGTCAGATTTTACTTCCAAGCAAAATAAAATATGAAAGGAAAATAGGTATTCATGTAAGAAAATATGTATTCCTGTAATAAGAATAATATTTTTCATGAGTAATAACTTATGTATAGCATATTACAATACATTGAAAATTGAAGAGTTTATCTTTTCAAAATTCACTTAGCATCGTAGAAGTTTCTTTTTCTTCCATTGTTTTGGCAGTTCCCTCCTAGAAGATATGCTTCCCCTGATGATATGTTTTTTTGTTGATGTATTTTATATTGGAGTCGAAGAATCGACCTGGTCATGTAGACCCTAAACGAATACGTGCTTGTTTTTTTGTTTTGTCTCGTTGGTTGCCTCTCCTCGTTTTGTTTTATATTTGTTATAAAGAGCTGTGTCACATTAGGATTCATATTCAAATTTTGCAAGATCATAGAGTCCGTTTAGAACTGTACGTATTCAAATTTTGCAAGATCATAGAGTCCGTTTAGAACTGTACGTATATGATGTGAGATTGAGTTATACACGTTTACATCTTATATACATGTAAGATGTAAGATCACGTATGACGGAGGGCTTGTATAGCACGAAGTCCAGATCGAACGGTTGTTATGTTGGGAGATCTCCTAAAAAAACTCGCTCTTTTACAGTGTGATGATAAACTTTTTATAGTTATAAAACTGAACAAGGCGCGTATCGAAAATCCGGCAGTGACGTACGCGACACGTCTCGCCGCCTCTTGACTTCCAGAAACCTTCGGAGTGGCCCATGATGCCAGTCAGACGAAAGGCCTGTCCGTGATACAGTTGGGCCGCACTGATATGGGCCTAAGTTGCACAAATCTAACACAGCTCTCAAGTCGGGCCACAAAAAAAAAAGGCTTAGCAAATACTAGGCCCGTCTCACGCTCTGGCATCCACCCAAGCCTGGTCGGCCCACTCCACGGGGCTAGGGTTTTAACGAAGGCTATAAGAGCTCCCACCCGCGCATCCACACGCGACTCCTCCGAACCCTAGCGCCGGCGCCTCCACTTCGCTTCCTCACCCCATCTCCGCTCAGGTATCCCATCTCCGCCGCCTCCCGAGTCCGCCATCGATCTGGCGCCGCGTTCTCTGATTATCATCTCCCCTTGCGCTGGTGGCTGATCCGTGCTCTGCTGCTTCTCGAATCTCCTCCTTGGCCGCAGGGTCCGGCGGCGGCGAAGGGAAGGGCAAGATGTACACCGCGAGGAAGAAGATCCAGAAGGAGAAGGGCCTTGAGCCCTCCGAGTTCGAGGACTCCGTCGCGCAGGTAAGCAGAGCACCAATCCTCCTCCTCTCTCCTCCCACTGTTGCGTTTCCTTTTCTTCGAACTGGTGCTCTGTGTGTGGGTGCCCTATGTTTCGCGGTTGTGATGTGTTTTCTGCTGGTTTTTACTGTACCTGCAGGCGTTCTTCGACCTGGAGAACGGCAACCAGGAGCTCAAGAGCGACCTCAAGGACCTGTACATCAACAATGCTATGTAAGCTTACCGTTTCTTCCTATCTTGTATTTGCCTGTTGAGATGTAGTAGCCTGTGCTTAGTTGTCACATTTGGTGACGATACTTGTTTTGATTTTACAGCCAGATGGATGTTGCCGGGAGCAGGAAGGCTGTTGTGATCCACGTCCCATACCGCCTGCGCAAGGCCTTCAGGAAGATCCATGTCAGGCTCGTCAGGGAGCTGGAGAAGAAATTCAGCGGCAAGGTGAATTTCTTGTTTCGTTTCTACTGCTATGTTTGGTATATTTGCTAATTGTAGCCTGCATAAGCATGGATGCGGTAATTAATTTAGATGACGTGGGATTCATACATGTGTGCAACTCATGTTGATTATCAGGATTAGGGGATGTAGTAGCACCAAAGTTACCATCCAATTGTAATTCATCAAATTAGTTGTCACGAACAACTCAGCTGTGGTCACTGTTGATTATCAATACTGTTGTTGTTATATATGTAGTCCATTCCTTTGGCTCATTACAATACAAGGTTAGAATTAGAATTATTCTGACCCTCGTTGCCAATCTGTAGTTTTATTACATGTTAGACTTGTCTACTGCGCATATTGCCTCTATGTTTTGTTTTGTTAGTGCTTGAGTGTTTGCTCGGTCTTTGTGTGATATAGATATATTTTTTTGTCATAATATGCACCTTGTTATGAGTATTTTTTTTTATTATGGTGATTCTTGTACCATAGAAGATGTTTAGAAACTTTTGGCTAAACAGTATTGTTTCGAGTACAATATTACAGTCAATTCTGCCAGAATACTTGATCGTGTATTTTACATGTCACAGGATGTGGTAATTGTTGCCACAAGGAGGATCGTGAGGCCACCCAAGAAGGGTTCAGCTGTTCAGCGCCCTCGCACCAGGACTCTGACTGCTGTTCATGATGGCATCTTGGAGGATGTTGTCTACCCAGCTGAGATTGTGGGGAAGCGTGTCAGATACCGTCTGGATGGTGCCAAGATCATCAAGGTAGATGCTTCCATCTTGCATTCTTCAGATAATCTACATGTCCTATTTGAGTAACTAAAGGGTGTCACTGGCATCTCTATGGGCAATCGTATTCGCTTGTTCAAATACATTTAAAAATTGCATTGGCTTGTTATCAAGAATCGTTTTGGATACATTTGTTTTGGTTTGGCTAACATCTTGCAGCAAGTACTGAACCTTTTCTTGTGATGCCATTCAGATCTTCTTGGACCCAAAGGAAAGGAACAACACCGAATACAAGCTGGAGACCTACACTGCAGTGTACCGCAGGCTGTGTGGGAAAGAAGTGGTCTTTGAGTACCCTATGACCGAAAATGCATAAAGATGATGCCCTGGATATCTCCATTTCATTTCGTTGAATCTGGATGTTTTGTTGGGGTCTCAACTAGTTTGCTCCCTATGTACTTCAAAAACCATAGTTTTGATGCCAAAGTTGCCTAGGAATTCGGTACTCTGGAATTTGCCGTGGACGTGAACAATGTTAAGTTTTGAGCATTTAAATTAAACCTTTGCCCCGTTAACATGTTGCGAGTTACTATTTAATTGGTTGTCACCAAATTGTGAATGGCCACTGGAGATTTTTCTGGGATGATGTCTATGGATACCGACATTGACTTTACTAGAAACTTTTGCCACTCAAAGTAATGTTGCAACGGGTCTATAAAGGGATGAAAAGATCAGGGAGCTACTTCTAAGAAAGAAGACATCCAACTGTGAACCATGGGAGATCATTACCATTGAACCTATCAATCGCAAGTAGGAACGCAATGGAGTCATGCCAATTTTCATGGAAACTGGACGTTTTGAGGGTGACCAGTGCAGACTCCATTGAGCATGCCTTGGTGGTAATTAGGAATGGACTGGATTCAGATGTGATTCCTTCTTTTCATCGAAGGATGATCTCACGATCAATCAACTAGCCGCGTAAGAATGGAAGGTTCTACCCTCGGATGTCTACTGGACATCATTTTAAGGCAGGGTAAAAATTATTTCACCTATGTAGAGAGCTTAATGATATTTTGAATTGACTTTTTTTTGTGGTTGCTAGAGCCATAGAAGCCATATTAATTAGACTTAATGTCTACTGGACATCATTTGCTTTTGTTCATTATTGGTGAACATGAAGAGCGGAGTGGATGACGGACCGTACAAAGAGGCCCATCAAAACCCTCATTTTTGGAGAGAGAGAGAGAGAGAAAATAAAGGAAGAGATGGGAGGAGAGCAAGATGATACAAGAGCTCAAGGTCTCACTGGAGGAGCGCAAGATGGAGGCAGAAACAAGGCAGACATTGAGGAGCGGGGGTTGATGTAGGAGCAACAACAAAGGATCATATTATCTGACATCAACACCCTGGGACTGGATATGGAAGCATATATGGATGCAAGGGCTCAACTTGCAATTACATTTCGGAAATGCTAAACACCACACGGGTGTTTTAGCACTCGTGAACACACGATTTTTTTGTGTGTCTCTAACACAGGTTCCGACGACTCCTCCCCTCCGTGCTCCTGTCCTGTCTTCCCATCCGCGTGCTCTCTCTCACCGGCGACGGGACCGGTGAGCTCCTCTCGGTGCCCACACCTCCTCGCGCCTAGGTGACAGCGCCGCGTGCAGCCCCTGGCCAGACTGAACCACCATCGCCGCCACGCAGCCGGACCTCCGCCCCCCCCCCCCCAGCACGGTTGTGCCCGCTCCACCGTGATTTATTGCTTGTGATCTATGCCGACACAGCCGCGATGGCGTCATTCAACAATTTCGGTGGATCAAAGTGGTGCAATTGGTGAAGGTAGCGAGGCTAGCAGTGGTGATAGCAATGGAGAACGGAAGTGATTCATTCCTATGTGATCTATTTTAAATTTAAATTGAAACTTGAATTTGTACATTTGAGTAGTAGTTATTTAAATAAATAGTAACATTATTGGGGAATTTGTGTCGAATGAAATAGATAGAATGCACATAGATAATGAGAAAAGAGAGAATCTGGAATGAGCACTGATTTAGAGGCTATTTTTGAGATCACCGCTAGAATTGCTATTTCTGAGACCATTGCTAGAATTTCCTAAATGCTAAGAATAGAGATTTTAGTGAAAAACTATCCTCTAACAGCTTCTCTAAATAGAACGAGAATAGCTCTCTAGAGCACGAATAAGATATAAAAGAACTGTTAGAGAGTGAAATGATACAAGAAACAATTTTTATGCAAATGACTCTAAATAATGATTTAGAAGGTGAGGTTTAAAAAGCCTCTTGGAGATGCTCGTGCTAACCACCAATCCCGCCAATCCGGTCTGCCCTGGGAAAGAAGAGAGAATAGAAGCGGTGATGGATTAGGGGATGGCAACGACATTGAATCTGGACACAACTTCACCAAACGCATGTGCTTGTTATTCAAATATTATGAAAACTACACTGTTCATATAATCATTAGACCAGACCAGTTGTCAATTTTACATCAAGATCAAAATTCAACCACGAAGGGTTAAAAAAAAGTAACAAAAAATCGCTAACTCTATGAGTGGAAACTTCGTTCCACAATAGTGGCTGTAGGTTCATATTCACCCCTGATGGGGGGCTAATCCTCTGTTGTGTAGCTTAGTTCCATCAAGAGTTCTTCAGATCCCTGAACTTCAAGCCCCGATGTTCTCAATGCTAGCGCCTTTGTTGATTCTCTTGAGAATACCTGCTATAACCTGGATGCCAAAAAAAAAGGATAATGCAAGAGCATTACTAACTAGTGAGTTTGGTTATTAAGAATCCTTCAAACTGCTATACTATAACTTGGAAATTTACCTCACTGCTTAAATCGAGAAACATTACTAAACAATAAATAAATCACAACACAGGAAACTAATCCCTTACCTTTCCTGGTCCGAGTTCATAACTTTTCTCAAGCCCCTTGCCCATAAGAGTCTTAACAGTGGTTTCCCACTGCACCGGAGAGGTTACCTGTTGTGCAGGTAGGTCAGAGCCATGCAACCGTCAAAAAACACTTCACCCTAGAAAGTGGCAAGCCTAGTAGCCTGCAGTAAGAGTTTAAGTTTGGTATAGAACTCACCTGCCGCGCTAAAATCTGCTTGATGGTGTCAGGATCTGAGTGGGGCTGCGCATCAACATTGGAGATGACTGGGATTCTAGGTGTTCTTATCTCAGTGGCAGCCAACGCAGATTCCAATCTTGAAACAGCTGGTTGCATGAAGCTAGTATGGAAAGCACCAGCAACAGCTAGGCGAACCTGGAAATAGAATGGTTAAGCATGTAAGTTCCTTTGGTAACATACTAAGATTGAAACAAAAAGTACAATGGGAGACAGAATAACTGAAAACTGTAATATGTTTAACCATATAAAATTATAGATAATATTTCCATAAATATGATTCAAGCAAAACATTTTTGGAACACTAACCGTCATTCTGGCCTTGAAGGACTTTGCTTTGGCTTCAACTACTTCAATACCTTTTACACCACCAGAAACTGCATAATTCCCCTGCAATTATTTTTATGTACTTCGTTTCATATCAATCAAGAGCCAGCATACGATGTTACTGACAGCATCAGATAAAACACTTACAGGGCACAGAAAGTTTGCTATCTGAACTCTTTCACTGTCATCTACTTCCTCATTAGCAGCATCACATAGTTCTTGCACCTTTTCTGAATCCAGACCAATCACACTAACCATTGCACTATTGGCAGCATCTGAAGCATCCTACACACATAATGAACATTCGAAATCAATCAACAAAATCAAACAATCTATTAGCATCACTACATCCACCATAGATAACGAATAGTAGAATTCAATCTACAAAATCAAACAAATTATCTCTTAGTATTTCTGTAGACAAACCTGCATAGCTTCTCCTCTTAGCTTCACAAGCTTCAGTCCGTCCTCAAAGCTGCATGGTTATATAGGATGTGTTAGTGTGCATAGTTGATAAACTATCAAATCTAAGTTGCAGCTGCAAAAGCAAGCCTATCATGTACGCTTTGTTCATTCCATGATGGACATGGTTTGACAGAACTAACAGGTGCTTCTGGATAGAAGAAAGGAATACCTAAAAGCACCAGCAAATGCAAGAGCGGTATATTCTCCCAAACTGAGACCACATGTAACATCTACAGAGTTAATCACATCTTGGCCTCCATCGCGTGCACGTAGTACCTCTACTGCTGCAAGGCTGGTAACATATATAGCCGGCTGCAAAAAGAACTTATTCAGCAGGCAGAACATAGCACTTAATTGACAAGACTACAAAAATACTGCAATTCAAAGGAATAATCCTTTGCAGTCTTAGAGCTACAATGGAAGAGATGATTAGAGGAGATGCTTAACAAAAAAAAAACTTTTTCTTCAGCAATCATAGCACCCAATGCTTCAAAGGTGTGGATAAGATGCTTAAGTTAGCACCAATGCTTAATGTGTGTTAACAAGGAGGTTAAACCTACCTAAGCATTTATTTGCATTGTAGGAACAAGCAGATGCTCAGGAGTATGACAACATTCTTTCTCCTTAAGCACATATGTCTAAGCATCTTGCATTGTACATGCCCTTACAGCCTTTCTGATACATACAAATATGCAATATATCTTATTTTGAACAAAACTAACAAATTAAATTCTGGGGATCCTGATCACAATTGCAAGCTTCAAAATGCAAGTACTTGTATTGGTAACCAAACCAGAGGAGGGCACAGCTCAAGAACTGCACATTAGAATATGGGATTTCCAAGCCAAGCATATAAACTACGAACTACACCATATGGGTCAGGAAACTTATTTTGGTGGGACACATTTAGCAGGAGCAAATAAGTTGTATGGAAAAGAAAATGAATCAACCATGCATGGCAGCACTGGTGCAAATTACTTGGGACCCTGAAATCCACATACCTGACTGATCACTGTTGAATCCAGCTTTTCTTTTGGCCCATTGGTGCAAAGATCCAGCAAGTCATATCTATATTAACCAGTAAAAAGGAAAGAGTTAGCATGTGCACTACAATTATTTTCCTTGGAATGTGAACGACTGAGCATCCGTGGACTATAAATATGTGAGAAAACGCGCAGACACTATTAGAGGTTTGGAGATACCCAAGGATTTCATTTGCCTGGTTGAACAATTTGGTAGCTGCTGGAACACTCTGAGCTTCTGCCCCCATTCCAACGGTTTGGGCACCCTGAAATCAAAGCATCCTGCAATAAATGGACAGGAGAATAGGAGATAGGCATGTAGATGCAATTACACCAGCACTAAAGCACGAAATTATAAATCAACAGAAACTTCTGTGGCCAAATTTTGATGTACGTTTACTGAAACGAGCAAAAAGGTGACCATTCATTGCCCGGCTTCAATTCCGAAGTTAAGACATTCTATTCTACTTGCATAAACCATCGTATAGTGATGACCATTCACAGAATTTACTCATGTGGATAATCCACACGCGCGTGCACACGGCCCGCAACTTGCAAAAAAGAGGGCCTCACCCTCACCGTACCTGGCCGGGGAAGAGGAAAGCGGTGGTGGGCTTATAGTCGGCGAAGAGCGCGTCGGCGCCCACTGCAACCTCGGAGCCGAGCGACACCCTGGCCGACGAATACCTAGATCTGGACGACAGCGCCACCCTCGCGGTCGCCGGCGCGGCAGCCCGCGCCCGGCGGCCCGCGAGCGGGGCCGGCGCGGAGGGCCTGAGGATGGCGAGCGTGGAGGCCATTGGGGAGCCCGGAGCGAGGCGGAGGCTGCGAGGCGGTAGGCGCGAGGGGGCGAAGAGCATGCGAGTGCCAAGCTTTGTAACTGTGTGCAGGTGGGGGAGGAAGATGGCTGTGGCTGTCCAGTAGGGAGGGCAGGCGGAGCTCACGAGGACGGACGAGCTGAGCGAGGACGACGGCGGTGTGCTGGGACGGGTTGCGCGAGGCAGGCCGAGAAAATGGGGTAGCCTTTTTTTTTAGTGAAGAAAAAATGGGCTAGCTGGTTTTGGAACGGCCAGGCAAGACGGGTTACTGGGCTGTGGTGGTTGGTGCCTTGGTGGGCTGAAATCTTTCTCACGCTCTGGACTTGAGGTACTACCTGGGCTTTGCAAGGCTTGCGTTTTGGTTGGGCTTAGTACTTTAATGGGCTCGTTTGTGGGTCATAGACGGGACGGCTATTAGATCAATCATGTAATATGTTTTTGTAGTATAAACAGATTTGATGTACAAATCTAGTAGTCAAACTAAAAATTCACTGGCTCACTGAAAAGCGAGATGTGTACTGTGCGAATGTTACTTTGTGAGTACTCTTATGATTTTGATAAAAGTAAGTTCTCTCAGATTAGGATTATTACGACTCCTAGGACTGTAGGACACTAGAATAAAGCATTTGTAACAATGTAAATGGAACGTTGAAATGATACTCCCGTTCAATTTTATTGCGAGTAGAAAGAAATAGACTCGTGAGGCCCAATGACACTTCGGCACTAGTGTGGGTTAGTTATGGTTGGATCGAGTGATTGAACCGAAGAGGCACGTCTGCACCCGCAATCCACACATAGTGTACGTAAGGGCGTCCTCAACAAAAGAAAAGAAATCGCTGGCGACTTAAGCTTTAGAAAAAAAAATTAAAAAAATGCCATGGAAGTACAGAGCTGAGCGGCCACTAATAGAAATTTTTTCAGTAAGCATGTAACTCTAGCTCTTGTTCTTCGCTAGCACTGTCCTCGATCTTCCTTCTAATCAACCAATAAAATTAACCTCTTCTAGACTATCTGTTTTATTAGTGTTGGGGACGCCCTAATATAGACTACAGAGGAGGATACGGAAAGGAGTGAGGTGCAGTGGCGCTCCCATCGGCCACCAACAACCGCGCCCTCCATTTGCCATTGCAAGAACACTACGGAACACTGGGATCAGAGACGGCGACCGGGGGCGGTGCGTGGGCGCGACAAAGACGACGACGAAAGCGGAAAAGGTACTATAAGCGAAGCGACGTACGCTTTGGAATATACGGTGATGCTAAAATAGAAACGGCAGCAGCCCAAGTTGCAGTTGCACTCGCGCACACCAAAGCGCTGCTTTTGCCGTGGAGTGCGTGCATGCATGTGTAATTGTGTGTGGCTCTCCTTCCTGTCCTGGCCGTGTTTCTTGTTTCTTCTCCGAGCCATCCGTCCCGTCCCTGTGCACTGTGCTAGTGATAGGCAAGTTGCGGCATGTTGTCGTTGATGAAATGATGCCGAGCCACAGGCACCTGCTATCGCTATTCAATTTTTCATCGGTAGAAGCTTTTCATTTATTTACTCCAAAAAAAAGGAACAGTTAGGAATGGAAGCAAACAACGTTTTTCAAATTAAGGCCTTGTTTAGTTCCCACCAAAAACTAAAAACTTTTTAAGATTCTCCGTCACATCGAATCTTCCGGCACATGCATAGAGCATTAAATATAGATGAAAACAAAAACTAATTGCACAGTTTGTCTGTAAATTGTGAGACAAATCTTTTAAGTCTAGTTACTCCATGATTAGACAATGTTTGTCAAATAAAAACAAAATGCTACAGTGTCAAAAATCCAAAAAATTTTGGATATAAACAAGGCCTAAAGCAGCGTGCAAGTTCCTATCCTATATATCACTTGCTGGCCTTTGCCAAGTGCTTTTTATCTTCACTGAGAAAGAGGTTCAGGATCAACACGTTATTGTTTTGCGTCGGAAAAATAAAAGGTTCCACAAATCATGCAGAAAAACAGCGTTATTATATGTACCTGTATGATACCTATAATCCTATGGTTGTTCTGAGGTGCTATCCCCACGGCTTGTGATTATTGGATCGACTGTAATTTTGGTAAATAACGATGTTTATTTATTAAACATTTTCACACTTTGAAATTGTCGCGAGCTAGTTAAATAAGGGTATGCTTAGCTCCACTGGTTAGATCTCTTGTGATGGTTAGATCTTACTGAAACAAATCATCATGGCCCCAAATAATATCATCAAATGGTGCTTAATTAACACAGTACAACTATTAATTTTGACCTTTCCCATAGACTTCATCATGGCCCATCATAGTTTCTGACCATAAACACACTACTTAAATCAATCAAAACATTTCCTCGAATTCGAAAGTTACTTATATCGATCAACATTAGTTAAATTGCTCGACAATTTAAGAAAATCGTGCACTCAACCTCAACTCTTTGGATTCGAAATAAATTTCAAAACGAATAGTACTCTCTTTGTCCCAAATTATAAGTCATTTTAATTTTTTTGGAGAGTCAAATAATCTTAATTTGATTAAATTTATATAATAAAATAATAACATTTATGATACCAAATGTGACATTAGATTATTCAATTAATTCTATTTTCATATTATAACTATTTGATATCATAAATTTTTATAATTTTTTCTATAATTTTAGTCGAACTTGAGATATTTGAACTCTCTTAGAAAGTTAGAATAGTTTATAATTTGAGATAGAGGGAGTAGCAACATAGTCTAGCTACATGCAGCGACACCTTTTTATATTCTTGTCTATATTTAAATTTCTCGGAACACTCCCTGCATAGTTCGTGCTATATATATTTTGGTATAGTATAGGACGCAAAGTTGCCGGCCAGAGGCCAAATTGGTACGGTACATATTTTGAATGGGGACGGATAGTTGGCCAATGCCTATATTGACATGCGTACGTACAAGTTTGGCATTTTATTGACTTCGATTCGAAAGGTGTGGCTCAGAAAGGAGCAATTGCTTACTAGATCTATCTGCTTTAATACTTGTTCGACACGGTGTTCAGAAAGGATAATAACAAACGATTGTTTCTTATCCTTAATTAGGCCTTGTTTAGTTGGGTGGATAAAAAAATGTTGGATGCTGTAGCACTTTTGTGTATTTAGCAATTAATGTCCAATTGACTAAATAGGTTTAAAAGATTTGTTTCACTGTTTACAGATAACTATGTAATTAGTTTTTATTTTATCTACATTTAATACTTCATACATATATATATAACAGGAATCTTGATTTTTTTTATTTTTTAAGAAAACTACTGGAGTACTACAGTAGTAGTATCAGATAGTAGTACTAGTATAAATCATAAATGTTAATGGCGCCGACAGTACATATTGCGTGCACTTGTGCACGCGCTTTTGGTTGCGATAGATTGAAGTGTGGCCTTGTTCCAAAATTTTTTACAAAATAAATATTATATCATTTTTTGTTTATATTTGATGAATATTTTTTAATAAAACTAACTAGGTTTAAAAGATTCATCTCGTGAATTACATGCAAACTGTGTAACTAGTACTACTAACACTACTACAGAACAGGCCTTTGGTCACTTGCCCAAAATGAACAATAATCTCGGCCAAAATAGAGTCCGGGACAAAAACATATTTAGTCCCGGTTGGTGAGAACAACCGGGACTAAAAGTCCCCTGCCCAACGGCTATTATGTCAGACATCGGCAGAGGGGACTTTTAGTCCCGGTTGGTCTCACCAACCGGGACAAAAGCCAAGCCTTTAGTCCCGGTTGGTGTTACCAACCGGGATTAAAAGCTTTTGTCCCGGTCCGTCCCACCGGCCGAGACTAGTGTTGGAATTTAGTCCCGGTTTTTAAAAGGAACCGGGATTAAATGTCCGTCCCCATATTTGAACTCTTCTTCCCGTGGCCGAGCCCATCGATCTTCACTCTTTTGCTGTGTTCTTCATTTGGAGTTGCTTGTTCTAGCTTGCTCTCATCTCCGGCTATTGATTCATTTCATCGTTTCTACACCGTCATCGACTTGTTAAGAGGTCACTAGCTTCATCTTCTCAACATTTAGAAGCGGCGTATGTCATTTCCTAGTGTTATGTATATTATTTTTTATTTTATGGTTTTTTAAAAGGTTATTAGCTTCATCGCCATTTCAAAAGCGACGCGTTTTTTTTAGAGAAATAGTGGTAATATGTTTTTTATTTTAATTAGTTTAGAAAAAATAAAATCATATAATACTTTAATTTGCAATTTTTGACCGATTTAGTTAGTTAATTATAATTAGTATACATACCACATTTCATGATTATTTAAGAAAATAGAGAATTTTTGTGCTTTTTTAATTTAGCTTGTTTAGAAAAAATAGAAATATAGAATTTTAGGTTTTTTGTTACTTTAATTTCTCTATTAAAAATAAAAACATATAGTACTTTAATTTGCAATTTTTGACCGATTTAGTTATTTAATTATAACTAGTATACATACCACATTTCATGATTATTTAGGAAAATAGAGAATTTTTGTGCTTTTTTAATTTAGCTTGTTTAGAAAAATTAGAAATAGAGAATTTTAGGTTTTTTGTTACTTTAATTTCTCTATTAAAAATTAGAAACTTATAATACTTTAATTTGCACTTTATGACATGGTTAATTAGTTAATTATAACTAGTATGCATGCCACATTTCATGATTAGTTAGAAAATAGAGAACTTTTATGTCTTTTTAATTTTGTTGGTTTAGAAAAACCAGAAATAGAGAATTTTAGGTTATTTGTTACTTTAATTTCTTTATAAAAAATTAGAAACTTATAATATTTTACATTGCAATGCAGACAATGACACGTCATTGGATGTACAATGCCGATCGCCGTTCCAAAGAATTCATTGATGGTGTGCATTATTTCTTAAGAGTGGCCGAGGAAAACAAGCGGGATGGATTCATATGTTGCCCATGTGCCTTGTGTCAGAATTTGAAGGAATATTCTAGCTCTAGAAATATTCACTCACATTTGTTGAAGTCGGGTTTTATGTCAAACTATATTTGTTGGACCTAGCATGGAGAAAACGGGATAATGATGGAAGAAGGTGAAGAAGAACAGTTGGAGCCTGACGACATTATTGCTCAATACGGTGACTTCGGTGATACAGTAATGGGAGAAGCTGAAGATGAGGCAGATGCAGAAGGCGCACCTGTTGAAGATGATGCTCTTGGTGATGTCATTCGTGAGGCACAAAAAGATTGCGAAAGTGAAAAAGAGAAGACAAAGTTTGACCACATGTTAGAAGATCACAAGAAATTATTATACCCATCTGCCCAGGATGGGAAAAAAAACTGGGTACAACACTAGAACTGTTAAAATGGAAGGCACAGAATGGTGTATCCGATAAGGCATTTGGGCAATTACTGAAGATCCAAAAAAAATGCTGCCAAAGCCTAATGAACCGCCCACTACTACGTACGAAGCAAAACAGATCGTCTGTCCTTTGGGATTAGAAATCAAGAAGATACATGCATGTCCTAACGACTGCATCCTATACCGTGGCAAGGACTGCGAGAATTTAGATGAATGCCCCGTATGTAAAGCATCACGGTATAAGATCAGGTGAGATGACCCTGGCGATGTTGAGGGGGAAGAACGTCCCAGAAAAAAAATCCCTGCAAAGGTTATGTGGTATGCTCCTATAATACCACGTCTAAAACGTCTTTTTAGAAATAAGGACCATGCAAAATTATTACGGTGGCACAAAGAAGACCGTAAAGTAGACAACATGTTGAGACACCCTGCTGATGGGTCCCAGTGGAGAGCAATAGACAGGGAATTTCCAGAGTTTGCAAAAGACGCAAGAAACTTAAGGTTCGCTTTAAGTACGGACGGTATGAATCCTTTTGGTGAGCAAAGCAGTAGTCATAGCACTAGGCCTGTTACACTATGTATCTACAACCTTCCTCCATGGTTATGCATGAAGCGAAAGTTCATTATGATGCCGGTGCTCATCCAAGGCCCGAAGCAACCGGGCAATGACATTGATGTCTATCTAAGGCCATTAATTGAAGAACTCCTTCTTTTATGGAGTGAAACAGGTGTTCGTGTGTGGGATGAGTACAAACAGGAACACTTCGACCTACGAGCACTGTTGTTTGTGACAATCAATGATTGACCTGCTCTAAGTAATCTTTCAGGGCAGACAAACAAGGGATATAATGCATGCACACATTGTTTTGATGACCTTGATAGTATATATTTGAAAAAATGCAGAAAGGTCGTGTACCTTGGGTATCGTCGATTTCTTTCTATGAATCACCCAGTTAGAAAGAAAGGAAAGCATTTTAAAGGTAAAGCAAACCACCGATGCAAGCCTCGCAATAGAACTGGAGAAGATGTATTTGAGATGGTTAAGGATGTGAAAGTAGTTTTTGGTAAGGGACAAGGCAGCCAACCAGTTCCAAAAGATGCAGCGGGTCATGCACCCATGTGGAAGAAGAAGTCAATATTTTGGGAGCTACCCTATTGGCAAGTCCTAGAGGTCCGGTATGCGATCGACGTCATGCACCTAACAAAGAATCTTTGTGTGAACCTTCTAGGATTCATGGGTATATATGGTAAGCCTAAGGATTCACTTGAAGCACGACAAGACTTGCAACGCATGGAAGAACGAGACAACCTGCATCCAGAGAAGACAGATGATGGACGCCAATATTTAAGACCTGCTAGCTACACTCTTAGCAATGAAGAGAAAGAAATCATGTTTGAATGCTTAAGCAGCATCAAGGTCCCTTCTGGATTCTCCTCTAATATAAAAGGTATAATTAATGTGCCTGAGAAGAAATTTCTAAACTTAAAGTCGCATGACTGCCATGTGCTTATGACGCAATTGCTTCCAGTTGCATTAAGAGGAATTCTACCTCCACATGTACGTCTGGCCACCGTAAAGTTATGTGCATTCCTCAATGCAATTTCTCAGAAGGCAATCAATCCACTAGAACTAGCTGCTCTATAGAATGATGTGGTTCAATGTCTTGTCAGCTTTGAGTTAGTGTTCCCACCATCCTTCTTTGATATCATGACACACCTCCTAGTTCATCTGGTCAAGGAGATCAATATTCTGGGTCCTGTGTTCCTACATAATATGTTTCCCTTTGAGAGGTTTATGGGAGTTCTGAAGAAATATGTTCACCAACGTGCTCGGCCAGAAGGAAGCATCGCCGAGGGCTATGGGACAGAGGAGGTCATTGAGTTCTGTGTTGAATTCATTCCTGAACTTGACCCAATTGGTGTTCCTGAATCGCGCCACGAGGGCAGACTGAGTGGAAAGGGAACACTAGGAAAGAAAACATACATCGGTACGGGGGACGATTCTTTCAACAAAGCACACTACACAGTTCTTCAAAACTCATCCGTGGTGGAGCCGTATGTCACGAAACACAAGGACTTCCTACGATCGCAATTCCCAGAGAAGAATGAAGGTTGGCTTATGCGTGAGCACATAGACACTTTCAGTGATTGGTTACGAAAAGAATGTCAGGGTAATGACCAGATTGATGAGCAACTGTATTTGTTGGCTAGGCAACCATCATGGCACATCCTCACGTACAAAGGGTACGAGATAAATGGAAATACATTTTACACTCTAGGCCAAGATAAAAGAAGCACGAACCAAAATAGTGGAGTTCGCGTAGACGCCATAGACCCGAATGGAAACAGACAAACATATTATGGTCGTATAGAGGAGATTTGGGAACTAGACTACGCACCTAATTTTAAAATCCCTTTGTTCTGGTGCCAATGGGTGAAGGTTACCGGAGGCGGGGTGACAGTTGACAAAGACTATGGAATGACAACAGTGGACCTCAACAATGTTGGTTACAAAGATGAACCATTCGTCCTTGCTGCTGATGTGAATCAGGTGTTCTATGTGAAAGACATGTCTACAAAATAGAAGAGAGGGAAAAATGACAACAAATCAACAAACGAGCCAAAACGCCATATAGTTCTCTGAGGGAAAAGAAACATTGTGGGAATTGAGGTCAAGTCAGATATTTCAGAAGATTATGAAAGGGATGACCGAATCACGCCTTTCAATGTGACCAAAGATCCGAGCATACTGATAAATGCTGAGGACACTCCATGGTTACGTCAAGATCATGACCCAGGAACATACGTCAAAAAGAAGATCACTATTGTGCCCGCCTAATAAATAGATTGCAATATAGTATGTGTATGTGACAATTGTAACTTAAGATGTTTATATTAGTTTTTCTTATTTTATATCATTTCAAATAATGAAATGACATTTAAGTTTGCTATTATAAGAGATGTGTCAATTATTTTTCAAATGCAAAAATAGTCAAAAATATTCATGACTTTTCCGTTCGAGACCATCTAGGGTTCCGAAATTCAAAATTCAAAATTGAGTGGTTCAAACTTTTCCAAAAGAAAAGTTGACCATTAGACAAAATGTATAACTTGATGAGTGCAACAAACTTTGTATTCATTACTTTTCCATTTGAGACCATATAGGGTTCGGTCAAAGTGTGTGTTTCTAAAAACCAATGCTTTGACTTTGGTCAAACTTGGTCAAATGACCCATTTGATGACTTGAAATGAAAAAAATTTGAATACAAAGTTGTTAGAGATCATCAAGATCTACATTTGATATATTGTCCATTTTTCCATTTGGATAAATTTGAGCCAATCCTAAGCACATTTGTTCAAAATCCAAGACGGGTATTGGTCAAACTTGGTCAAATGACAAACTAAATTACTTAAAATGAAAACATTTTGAATACCAATTTGTTAGATATCATCAAGATCTAAACTTTTTATATAGACAACTTTTCTATTTGAGAAAGTTTAAGTTCACAATACCCACCAATTCTTGAATCTCACACAAACTATATGAAACTACATGTGTCAATTGTGGATTTTGAACTACACCTTCGCAACACTTTGTCAAATGCAAAAATGGTCTATATATTAAATGTAGATTTTGATGAGTGGAACAATATTGGTATTCATGACTTTTCCGTTCGAGACCATCTAGGGTTCCGAAAACCCATGCGTGGCTATGAATTCTATCAAAATTCAAAATTGAGTGGTTCAAACTTTTCCAAAAGAAAAGTTGACCATTAGACAAAATGTAGAACTTGATGAGTGCAACAAACTTTGTATTCATTACTTTTCCATTTGGGACCATATAGGGTTCGGTCAAAGTGTGTGTTTCTAAAAACCAATGCTTTGACTTTGGTCAAACTTGGTCAAATGACCCATTTGATGACTTGAAATGAAAAAAATTTGAATACAAAGTTGTTAGAGATAATCTGATGTAATGGTGAATATTGTTGTAAGCATAAATAAATAAGAAATAGAGAAAAAATTTAAAAAAATAATTCGATGTAATGGTGAATATCACGTATATCATGATTTTGGAGATAAATGATGATAAATAAACAAAATTTACGTTTAAATATTGCACAAACAAATTTTTCTATCAAAAACATCTGCTTTAAGATATTAAAATTAAATAATACATTTTCGCATTAACAAAATACTAATTATTTTTCATATTTAAGTTTGTTAATATAAGTGATGAAAAGATTTTATGTTTCCAAATTTATTATGTAACCAATTAGACAAAAAAATGGAACTATTATTTTTTAACAAATTAATACCTATTATTCTATTTACTATGCAGTTAACAACATTAATCTAATTATTGTATGCATAAATAAATAAGAAACTGAAAAATACATTCAGTCCCGGTTCCTGGCTAGAACAGGGACTAAAGGTCCCTCTGGGTATTTAACCGAACCGTCGTCTTCCTCCTCTCGATCCACCAGTTCACGTTGCCCTAATTTTCCTCCGCCGCCGCGCGCCGCTCCCCACCGTCGCGCCCTCGTCCTCGCCTCCGGACATCGTCGCCGAGGACCGTACGGAGCGCCGCCGCGCCGAGCTCTTCCTCGCCTCCGGACATCGTCGCGCCGCCTCCTTGTCATCCCCGAGCCGTACCTCGTCGTCGCGCCGCCGTGCGGCCGTCGAGCTTCTCCGGCGCCGCCTCCTCGCCCTCATCGCCCCCGCGGCCACCTCCTCGCCCTCGTCAGAGCGCCCCCACGGCCGCCTCCTCGCCCTCGTCAGAGCGCCCCCGGCCGTCGCTCTCCTCCCCGGCCAGAGAACGCTCGCGCCGCCGTCGTCGAGGGTGAGCACGTACACAGAGAAAAAAATGATTATTGATGATGTGTTGTATGAATTGTTGATTTGTTGTATGAATGAGATGTGATATGTTGTATGAATGAGATGATTTTAGGCCTTGTTTAGTTCCAAAATTTTTGGCAAAATGAGCACTGTAGCAATTTCGTTTGTATTTGACAAATATTGTTCAATCATGGACTAACTAGGCTCAAAAGATTCGTCTCGTCAATTCCGACTAAACTGTGCAAAACTATGAATCGGTTCCCAAACGCAGACCCACGAGAAATACGTACCTCTCGCCAAAACGTACTCCTACATCTACACTTGTTGTAAGCCGATCGACGAAACACATGCGCTCACGAAACGTACACTTTTTAAAAATCAAACAATTCAAAATTTTTATGACATTTCTATAAAAGATATAAATATTATTAGATTAATTATTTATATATTTTTATACTATAAATTTACTTGAGACAATTAAAAACCTTGTTGTGTATAGTTGAACTTGAATATCCAGTGTTGTAATTAGTTAGTAGGGATAGATATTGAGATGAGATGTATAATTTCTATTTTATAATTTATCTTTTGTATTATATAATTTATATGATATAATTTATCCTATGTTGTAATTAGTTAGTAGGGATAGATATTGAGATGAGATGTATAATTTCTATTTTATAATTTATCTTTTGTATTATATAATTTATATGATATAATTTATCATGTGTTGTAATTAGTTTGTGGGGATAGATATTGAGATGAGATGTATAATTTCTATTTTATAATTTATCTTTTGTATTATATAATTTATATGATATAATTTATCATGTGTTGTAATTAGTTTGTGGGGATAGATATTGAGATGAGATGTATAATTTCTATTTTATAATTTATCTTTTGTATTATATAATTTATATGATATAATTTATCATGTGTTGTAATTAGTTTGTGGGGATAGATATTGAGATGAGATGTATAATTTCTATTTTATAATTTATCTTTTGTATTATATAATTTATATGATATAATTTATCATGTGTTGTAATTAGTTTGTGGGGATAGATATTGAGATGAGATGTATAATTTCTATTTTATAATTTATGTTTTGTATTATATAATTTATATGATATAATTTATCATGTGTTGTAATTAGTTTGTGGGGATAGATATTGAGATGAGATGTATAATTTTTATTTTATAGTTTATCTTTTGTATTATATAATTTATATGATATAATTTATTATGTGTTGTAATTAGTTTGTGGGGATAGATATTGAGATGAGATGTATAATTTTTATTTTATAGTTTATCTTTTGTATTATATAATTTATATGATATAATTTATCATGTGTTGTAATTAGTTAGTAGGGATAGATATTGAGATGAGATGTATAATTTGTATTTTATAATTTATCTTTTGTATTATATAATTTATATGATATAATTTATCCTATGTTGTAATTAGTTAGTAGGGATAGATATTGAGATGAGATGTATAATTTGTATTTTATAATTTATCTTTTGTATTATATAATTTATATGATATAATTTTTCTTAGTTGTTGTATCGAATATTGTCTAAGTTTTAACACTTGATTAAATTTGTAGAAATGGCCAATTTGAATGACAACATGGATGATGCAATGATGGACCTAATCAACAGCGGTGCCAATCCAGATCCCCAAGGCGAAGATGATGGGAGTCAGTACTTTGTCGATTATGAAGAACTTGTGGGAGACAATCCTGATCAGGTCTATCTACTATCTAGTATATATGTATATATATGAAATTAAAATAAATGACATTTATACTAATATATTTATACTTGTTTGTGTAGCCCTCTAAATCGGCGACAACTTCTGAGAAGAGTAGAAAAGTGCGCGGCCCGAAGAAGCCGTTGGAGGGTCGGTACATTCTGTCGGAATTCGATGAGGGTACAGGACAAGTACTTGGAGCTAATTCTAAAAAATTTGTTGCGCACTGTGGCTACCTTGTAAGGGACAGGCTCCCGGTTAGTGCTCGTGAATAGAGGCAACGGAAAGATAACCCTAATATTAGTTTTGTTTCAGATCGTGACAAGGAATTGATTTGGCAAGATATCCTTCAACATTTCACGCTCGATACACAGGATGAAGCTTTGAAGGAGAAGGTTAAAATCTGGGCTATGCAGAAGATGGCCAAACAATTTCAGGCTTGGAAGAAGACATTATACAAGACTTTTGTTGCACAAGGCCGGACACCAGATTTCACCAACAAGGCCTACGTCAAGTTGAGGCCTTTTTGGGATGAGTTCGTAGAGTTTAAGAACTCAAAAGAGGGTCAGGCACGGATGATCAAGAATCAAGAAAATGCTAAACAAAAGCAATACCACCATCACTTGGGTTCAGGTGGCTACAGGACTGCTATTCCTAAGTGGCAAAAGCTGGAACAGGAGATTCTTGGGAGAGGGATCGAACCAGAATCAATGCACTGGCCCGAGCGCGCCATGTATTGGTTCTTTGGTCATGGGGAAACCATAGACCTAGAGACCGGAAAGATAGTGTACGGCGAAAAGCTCGAGAGAGTAGGACAGAGAATGGCCTATGCTAGAGGATTAGTTGAAAGCGGCACCTGGCAGCCAAATAGAGAAAAGGATGAGCTGACATACGCCCTGGAGACTGCTGAACACGGTGGGCGAACCAGATGCTATGGGGAGATATCATGGGAGCATGGCTTCCCTAAAGATAGACCGACTTATAGAAGCCGCCAACGAAAGAAGGAAGAGGAAGCAGAGCGGTTGCATAGGTTGGAGGCAATGGTGATTGAGTCACGCGAAGCGGCTCGTGAAGCGATAGCGCGAGAGAAAGCGCTTGAAGAGAGAATGAACGAGGAGATCAAAAGACAAGTGCAGATTGCAGTAAGTTCTATACAAGGGCAAACTGCATCACAGCCTAGAGTCAACATTAGCCCCCCCGTCAGTTGAAAAGTAGTTGCGCTTCCACAGAGATGCCAACTATTCAAGACGACGTGGGGCTGCACTTTCCGGTGGATGACATCACTGAGCCTCTGACAACATGTGAGCTGCACATTCCACAGGGGACTGCCACAGTCATGGTTGCTGTCGCATTTGTAACTCCTGTCGACCCTACAAGGACACCAAGAATCCATGGGGCGATAAGTCCACCTGGATATGCTAGTGTCTCGGTGGATAGAGTTGTCAAAGGCTTCAGTAATGTGCAGCTTGAGATAGAAGGAGGTGATGGAGAGAAGACTCTAGGAGAAGACTTTTATTTGTTGGCGCAAGCGCTACATCATTATTTCTGGGGCATCACCTAGTAGTCTACCACCACCTCCTCGTCATGAATCTAATCCTAGGTGCGGATGAAAATTGACTATACATTTGTTCACTAAATTTATTTTGCATTCTCTTAGTTAGCGGTTTACTCATATACCTTTTATTTTCACAGGTGGTCACCGACATGTCATAGTGCTGCGGGTGATGACGAGGGAGTGCAAGACACGGCTGCATCGCCTCGGTCTCCAACGCCACCACCTAGGGCTCCAACACCGCCACCTCGGGCTCCAACACCGCCACCTCAGGCTCCAACACCGCCACCTAGAGCTCCAACGCCACCTAGGGCTCCAACGCCGCCTCCTCGGGCTCCAACACCGCCACCGGCCGCCCCATCGCCTCCACACGTGGCTCCAGCACGAAAGAAGAAAGCCTCCGAAAAGAAACAAGCTATCATTCCTAAGAAGTTGTCCTATGATCAGATGACTGATGCAGAAATAAATGCTTCAGTTAAATCAGATGTGGATAGTTTCTTCAAGAAACTTAAGACTGAAAGAGAAGCCTAGCGAAACCCTGAGAAGCCGTACCTCTTACTACGGCCAGAAGATCTACGACAAAGGGTTGAGGCTGAACAAAAAAAGAGGCATGAAGCTCAGAAAGAATCATCATCTTTATCAGACTATGATCGCACTTTAAGAAAATCCATAGAAGAAGAGAAGAAGAAAGAGAAAAGAGCACGCAAGGGTGTAGCACAGCTCGGGGAACAGTCAAAGCAATCAGTGCCCCCGCTAGTCATTGGAAATGAATATGGTTCAAACATTGACGTGCTAGACCAGCAGATACCGGCAGATTTAAAATTTGAAGAGCTTGAAAATTTTTTTGCGGAAACTGGTCTTAGCTTAGCCCAAATGATAGCGGGGGCACCAATTGAAAGTGCTCCACAAATTGATCATTGGCAGAAGGAATATACATATGGCAAGAGTTTATACAACCCTGCGGCCCTCAGCAAGCTTGGAACGCAAATGTACATGCTAAACAAATGGTACATGGAAGCGTGTGTCAGAAAAGCAGATGACTATATTTGTGTCCGAATTAGAAACTATCATTACTTCCGTGGTGATGATATTGTTTATGTTCAATTTAATGAGCTACACCAACTATGCCACATGGACGCTCTTGACAAATCTCTAATGAGTTGCTTCTGTCTGTAAGTGATTCTTCCTTTCAATAATGTCTGTGTAACTTATCATGTATATATATAACTAATTACAGAAACCCGCTATACATATGCAGAAACATGATGAGGGACCTCAGAGTTAGAAATGACAAGGAGATTGGATTTATGGATCCAAATGTTGTATTCAAAGACCACAAGACCCCGTATGTTTTATGGAGAACTCAAACAGAGAGAAATCTACGGAGGTTCTTGATCAACCAAAAAGATAAAAGATATATACTCTTTCCCTACAACTTTAAGTAAGTGTCGTTATCGTGTGTACATTCTATTTAACTAATTAATCAAAACAATATGAAGATATATACTAATTTTGCCTACATATATGCACACAAATGCAGCTTTCATTGGATACTAATTGTCATTGATCTCTCGCAATGTCAATTGGTAATCTATGACTCATTGAGAAAACCACAGGATGATTACCAAGAAATGATAGATATTATCCAAGGGTAACTCCGATCTCTATATATTAAATTCTGCTCTTTTAACTTGGTAATGGATAATTAATAATGATCGTTTTATTGCTAGGGTTTGGGCTGGGTTCGTGCAGAAACACCGTCCAGAATTGAATGCAGCACTTTCAAAGCCCATCTTACTTCAGTGGGTTCTACGGCAGACACCGGACAACAATTTGTGTGGCTACTATGTGTGCGAGTTTATGACGGTGTATGCCAAAAGAACTAATCTTGAGCACCTAAAAGTATGTAACATGTATATATAATACGTATATTTCATTTATTTGTTGCTATTTAATAAATCCTATTCATACCTCTAACTTTTTTCTTTAATGTCTATTAAAGGAGATGTGGCTGAAGGAGCAGGTGTTGGATGCAGTGCGCCTAAAAGGAATTCAGGAGACAATCGCAGGATTTCTTAATGACCAAGTCCTGGATTCCGGCGGCGAGTGCTATTTCAACCCTCAGGAGCAGATGAAACCAAATAACGATGATCATTTGTACGATGCTTGAGTGGTGGAGAAAAATTGTGTTGTAAATACTTTGTCCGTGAAGCATATGTGTAAATATTTTATTATGGACCTATAGATATAATTATTTATATATATATAGTGTTTTATAGTATATTTATATGTAATCCTTTAAATTATATAAATTATATAGGTGCGCGTTCCATAAACTACCAGCAAACAATACGCATTCGAAAATAACAATAACATAATTGTAAACCCTAAATGGAAAACCAAATGAAAAGAAAAAGAAAAAAGAAAAAAGAAAAAATCTTTAGTCCCGGTTGGTAGCAACAACCGGGACTAAAAGTGGAGGCCAGGTGGCACACCCTGGCGCACCTTTTAGTCCCGGTTTCTGTTACCAACCGGGACTAAAGGTGGACTTTTAGTCCCGGTCCACGGAACCGGGACTAAAGGTGGGACATTTAGTCCCGAAACCTTAGCCCCGGTTCCGTAGCCGGGACTAAAGGCGCTTACGGCCCGGGGCTAAAGCCCTTCCCTGTACTAGTGTAATCTTGAATTGTGTCGGTGTACATACAAGTTTAGATATAGTAAATGATTTCATTAAAAAAAACGAAAATCGGGACAAATTAGATGATGAATGTGGTTTGTGACGGAAGAAAATAGAAGAATATATAAGAATCGAATAGATCACATTCCACATGTATTAAAATATATTGCAATAAAAAATAGCTAGTTTTGTATTTTAATACATGTGAATTGGGGTGAGTTAGAATGTAGTGAAATAAGACCTCAGTGTATGTGTATAGCACCATTTCTTTTTGACGGCATGTTTGGTAAATCTTCCCATGAATCTACTTTTCTAATAGAGTAACTGTAGTTTGGGGGAGGGGGGGGGGACGAGTTAAGAAATGATTCTAGAATGATCCTAACATGGAGCAGAGATAACGGAGCAGGGATAAGACTTTTTTAGCTTCTAAATGTCACAGTGCGAATGAGATGTAATTCTTATCCGGTTTCACCAAAATATATGCAATTTGAATTGAACAATACTAGTAATAATTCTCATGGACAAAACCGCTCCAAGAATAGCCACCAAATGGCGTAGATAATCCAAGGCCTTGTTTACTTGCAAACAATTTGTAAAATGTAAACAATAGCATTTTTGTTTGTATTTGACAGATATTGTCCAATCATAAACTAACTAGGCTCAAAAGATTCATCTCACAAATTACATACAAACTGTGTAATTAATTATCTTTTTTATTTATACTTAATGCTCCATACATGTATCACAAGATTCAATGTGACGAAGAATCTGAAATATTTTGCAAAATATTTGGGAAAGTAAACAAGGCCCATGTGGATTTGCAAAATATTTGGAGAAGTAAATAATAAGGCCTAAGTGACGAAGAATCTGAAATGTTATTATGGTTTTTAAACTTTAGATAAATACAAATAATATATTTTGTGTATTTTTATACCGGACTCATGAGTTTAACGAGTCAGCTTAAGCTCATAATGAGTCGAGCCAAGCCGAGCCGAATTAGGTTTTTAGCTCGTTAAGATAAAAAGCTGAGCCAGCTCAGCTCGTTACGCAGCCTTGGATGGGCCCATCGTTCATGTAGTACGTACGTACGGATCGGAGATGAGTATAGTACTTACGGTGGCGCATGCATGATTAGTTTCGCAAGTAATGAGCGCGCACGTAGTCGATTGCAGTTGCAGGTGGCTCAGGGGTACAGGCGTAATGAGTTTGCGTGCATGTGATGGTGGGACGGTACTTCCATCATGAAGCGCTAGCAGCATCACAGCTAGATAAGCAGTCACTTGAGGTTAGTCGACGTTCCGGTACTTCATTCCATTGCACTTCAAGAAAATCGCTCAGTACTTTTTTAGCCATCAAAAGGCCTTTTTTTTTTCTTCTTTTGACATATAATCAAACTGCCAGTTGACGGCGAGTCGGCGAAAACCACCGTGCGAGACTGCGGCGCTACCGCGGGAACAAGCAAAGCACCTACGGATTCATTCGCCCGCGCGCTCGTCGGCGGACGGACCAGAGCATGCATATGTCGGCCGCCGCCCCACCCGGTTGGGTTCCCGTTCACGCATGCTTTGCTAGCTAGCAGCCACCGCGACAAACAAAGCTGAATCTCACGCACAGTACGACAGCAGCGACCCCCTGGCCTTGAACCCGGACTTCCGATCGACTTCGTTGAACAAAAGGTGTAGTGGACATACATATATAGCTACCGCCAGATGTAGTAGATATATGCTGTAGACCTGTAGGGTGTAGCAGCCTGCGTGTGGAAGTCTCGCTAACGCTCGAAGGAGCAGATCTTGATCACGAGCCCTTCCCAATTTCCCATATCCCTACCGCCGCTATATAACTTGTCCACCCACGGGGCCGGGCCACGTCCTCTTGTGGTGGTGTAGTGCGCATCCAGCCGCCGAGGCGCGCGACCATGCACGCCCACCACACGTGCGTGGCGCAGCCGACTGCCACGGAAATCCTCGCTCGCCCGAATAGATTAGATTAGATTAGATATGCGCTGCCCATGTCACACGGAGATCAGAAAAGCTACCGAGGACAAAAATGTGTGGCCGATCGAACAGCATAGGGAAAGAGCCAGCAAGGTTAAACGACCACAGGCGGGCCAAAGAAGAAACAAAAAAGGGACAGAGAAATGCGGCGGCCGACCGACCCAGCGTGCGTACGCTTCGGGACGCCGTAGATATGAATGAACTTGTCCACTTGAGAAATCGAGGCCCAATGCAAGTTGCATGGGCCCCTGCTTTTTTTTGGCGTGGAGCCGGACGGAGCCGCAAGTTGGCGGTGCTGTGTGTCCCGCCAACGAAGCCATCCGTGTCTATCCTTGCTTATACACTTCAATTTTCTGGGTGAAGATATTAATTTGCTTCTTCAAGCTAGAGCGTATCCAAAACCTTCTTAAAAATCAGCAGATAAACCTATGATTTATGCTAATAAATAAGCAACAATAAAAATAGAGCTATACTTTTACCTTTCTCCATCGGTCGTTATAGCTTCTTAAAACTCGAAAACTAGAGGAAATTGCATGAAAACCACGTGGAGAAGAGATTTAGGGCTTGTTTGGTTCGCTTATGAATTTAGTTTGGCTCGTATGGGAGGAGACTGGCTCCCACTAGCCAGGCCCAATGCATATAGGAGTTTGGTGTTTGGTTGCTCACATGAAGACAGGTTGCATAAGATAATATATATATAACTTTAATTTGAAAACAAAAGAGAGACAACTCAAACGACAAACTAAGGCACCATGATAGGCTTCTTCCTCGGCTCCGCCTCTGGCTCCGTCTGAGGAACCTTACCAAACAGTTTAGTAGCTAGGAGGAGCCATTTAAAACTGTTTTTAGTGAAAAATAAGGATACAGAGTGGATCCTTGAAAATGGCTCCGACCCCTCCGGATGAGTCCTACCAAACAAGGCTCAAACACCAAATCTATAAGAAAACATTCACCCACGTTGGCCAAAGAACTTGATTACAGGTGTTTCCAATAAACCGCAAGCACACTCCATTGTCACTAAACACTTTCCTTCTATAATTAAGACCAAAAGAGAGCCCAATATGTAGCTATTTAAGAGTGTATTATTTTCTTATAAAAAACAATACCATTGGTCCTACTTAGCCATATAGGCCAATTTACAACACTCGCACACAGACTTGAAAACATGTTATTTGGTATATCCCCTTGCAACCAGTTCCTAAATAAATGAGGTACATTTTGTGGTGGTTTTAAACCAAAGCTTGAACAGTTCTCAAATAAAACATGAAATCCAAAGAAAAGATTCCCTCTTAGTTCACGTTGATGCCCGGTAGAGTCCATGCAATATCGGCATAGATGATGAGCATGTGCGTCTGAGGACGCTGGTTGCCTAGAGAAAAAAAAGTTATGTGCTAGAAAATATTTTTTTATTTACTCGGCACTGAGAAAAGTAGATGACTCAAGCCATTTGGTATGGCTTCTGTAGCGGATTTAGGAGTTGTTTGGAGCCATTTTCTGTCAAATAAGATAAAAGGAAATGACTTCACGGATAAAGTTCTTAAAAATGTGTTGTCACATAGTTTTAGAAAGGAGAGGGATGAGTTAAAAATAGTAACTCCTTCCGGCTTCACCTCATTCTACATAGTATTATGTGAGAACATATTTTAAAGAACTCTATATGAAGTTGTTTTGTTAAACTATTTACCAAAATAGCTCCAACTTTATTGATATAATTGTTCATGGAGCTAAAGTCCTTCACTAAGCCGTGCCAAACGGACCAGTACAGCTATGTGCATAGCTAGCACGAACCTTCAAGTCCTTTGGTCGATAAAATATGGAGATAATAAAAGCGCAGAAAAAAAATTTCTAGTCTGATATTACTGTTCGACGAAGATAATGCATGGCACTGTGTATTACTACTACATTATTAAAGATGTGCATGCTGCCCGTGGACCCGAGGTACGGCCCAAGACACGGTAATTCGGTCCGGTCCGAGCACGGCCCGGCATGGTGGGAAACGGACACGTGCCGGCCCGTGACACGTAGCAGGCCGATGCCTCGGCACGGCCCGCCCCGCTAACAACGACCGGCCCGTTAGCGGCCCACGCCAGTATATAAGCCGAGGGAAGAGGGCGCCTTAACCCTAATCTCATTTGGCGCTGCTCTCCTCCCGCCCGCACCGCTGCTGCCCGCTGCGCTCCCCACAAAGACACGACCCCACCCCACCCTGTGCTACCGCTCGCCGCCGAGCACCAGCCGCCTTCCTGCACTCCGGCGAGGTCTCCACCGCCGGATCTACAAGATCCTCGTTCGTCTTCCACTTTTCTCCGTCTCCTTCGCTCCTCTGCTCCATTTCTTCGTCGCCGACCTTCGTCTCTAGCTATCCGCCGCTCGTCTTCTCCATTTCTCCAGTGCCGGGCTCCGTCTCCGAGCAGGTAAGCACCTCGTCTCCGCCGCTCGTCTTACTCTTCTCCTTCTCCATCTAAACCCTAGATCCATCTAACCTCTTCTTCTTCTTTGTTCGCAGGTCGCCGACGTCGAGCTGATCTACACCAAGGACTGGGAGGTTGGCGAGGAGCATGGACAACACACTATGGTGGACAAAGAGTTAGAAGACTACATGGAAAACCAGTTCCTTGATGAAGATGGCGAAGTAACAGCGGCTTGAATAACTTAAGATGAATTAGGCTGTGAGATAGAGACATTGAAAACATTTGAATTTTGGCTTGTACTAACTTTGATACTTGAACATTTTCATGAACTGATCGTACTTTTTTTCTTTCTAGGATTTTATCGTACGAGGTGTGAGTTTTACCTAGAAAAATTTTTAATGAGGCGGCATTGCAGACAGCTCATGGAAATCATTTTGGTTACATCTTGTTTATTTGTTCTATTTGTGTTTTCTGTGATCAAATCTGATGTTTTTAAATTTGAGTTTCAATCTGCTTTGTCAAATTGGAATTGATTCATGTGCGTTTAGTGGTGTGGGCTGCGAGCTGATCCGACTACATGCTGGGCCTCGTGCTGAACGGGCTAGCACGACACGTAAAACGGCCCACGAACCATGCCTGGGCCAGCCAAGCACGGTGTCCTGTGTCGGCCCGACACGGCGGCACGCGGACCAGCAGGCCCGTGCCTTACCGGGTCATGCCTAGCACGGGTCCGTACCATGTCGGCCCGTTGCACGTCTTTATACACTATACACTTTTCATCGGTGCGTGTGACTTCGTAAACTTCAAGATTTGTTGGCTCAGTTATTCGAAGTTGCTCATAGAGGTAGGATTTGTATACGTGTGTTTATAGAGGTGAATGTGCGTGCATCTTAAATATCTGCGTTGTTCTGTCTAATGTAAAAAAACATGTCGCTGCTGAATGCTTTCCTGTACTACGTCGTTTAGTCCCCTGCAGATCATTCGTGTACGTCATCTCAGCTCGATCGGCATAATATACACAGTCAGTCGCCATCGCCGCCATGCTGCTGCGCGAGAACAAGGCATCCTCATCCACAGTAGTACTACTCATGTGGTCATGTTTAGAGACTAGAGAGACCGATCTTCGCATAGCACCAACGTCCCAATCCGGCCGGCCGTATGTGCAGTCGATCGTGTACCAAGTATCAACAACCTAATAGGGCTATAGCTATCAGAGGCGGAAAATTATTCTCTTCCGTTTTCTTCAAAAAAAAAATGCTAACGAGTGTTCTCGATACGACGAACTAGAGACGATCGAGACGTCGAGAGTAGTTGAAGTGATGTACATCTATCTCATGGACACCTTTCTTGCAACTCTTACCAAAACGTAAAAAATCCTGCCCAGTTCCTCTGTTTTCAGAGAAAGAAAAACACATGGCCAAGTCTGTAAACTTGGCAAGAATAGTCATGTCTAAACTATGCACGTTTTCCATTAATTATGAAAATTAACGATCAAATTATTCTATATCTGAACATATCACGGCTTCAGTCCGACGTCGATACTCTATCACCATTGAGATTCGATCGCTTGCGTCCCAACAGCCGTGGTGGCTGTCTAACGTCTATGGCCCAAGCTCAAATTCGACCACCGAAAAGACAGCCTTCCTGCAGGAGCTCAGGGACATTCGTGCGGCTTGCGCCGGGCCGTGGCTAGTGTGTGGTGACTTCAACATGATTTATCAGGCGGCGGACAAGAATCAAGGCCAACTACACCGCGGGCACATGCGCGCTTTTAGGGACACGATCGACGTGTTGCAGCTCCAGGAGCTCCACCTCTCCGGTCGCTTGTACACGTGGTCAAATGGGAGAGACAACCCCACCCTTGAACGCATCGACCGAGCCTTCGCTTCCGTCGAGTGGCTGCAGCTATACCCCTTTCACCACCTGCGTCTTGCTTCGGACTGCTCGGACCACTCTCCGTTGTTACTCGTGTTGAACTCCCACCCCTGGGCGGTTCCACGGTTCCGCTTTGAGCAGTTCTGGATGCGCGTTCCTGGCTTCCTCGACACGGTGCAATCGGCTTGGGGGCAGCCAAACCCAAATATTGACGCCTGCAAAAATCTCGACATCAAGCTGCGTGGTCTTGCCCGCTCTCTTCGCAGTTGGTCCGCATCCAGGGTCGGCAACGTCGTAGCCCAGCTCGCCTACGCGCGGGTCATCATCCACGCGTTCGACGCCGCCCAGGATTCTAGGCAGTTGTCTGCCGGGGAGCTGGAGCTTCACCGAGAGCTCAAGGCGCACGTCCTTGGCCTCGCCTCTCTGGCAAGGACCATGGCTCGGCAGCGAGCACGCACCCGGCACCTCCGCGACGGCGACGCATGCACCAGATACTTTCATTTGCAAGCGTGTCACCGCCGTCGGAAGAACTATATGCTAGCGATACAGTACGACGGCCAGACGTTCACTGAGGATGAAGCCAAAGCGGGTGCCGTGTACAGCTATTATAACAGCATCCTCGGCACGCCATTTACGCGCACTCACAGAATCAACCTCGCCCTGCTCCCCTTGACGCGGCTGGACCTCTCCGCGCTAGAGGTGCCGTTCACGTTGGGCGAGGTGGCGCGCGCGGTCATGGAGTCCCCGTCCGACAGAGCCCCCGGCCCGGACGGGTTCGGCGTGGGCTTCGTCAAGGCGGTGTGGGTTGTGGTGGCCGCGGATGTCATGCGTGCTTTTTCGGCGTTCTGGGACTTGGACTTCCGCAATTTCAATTGTCTAAATGAAGCCCTCATGGTCCTATTGCATAAAACCCAGAACCCGGAGACGCTTCGCGATTACCGGCCGATCAGTCTAATCCACACAATTGGAAAACTCTTCGCTAAGACCCTCGCTATGCGCCTCCAGCCTTTTATGTGCGAGCTCATCAGCATCAACCAAACAGCCTTCATTAGGGGAAGACGCATTCACGAAAACTTCAGGACAGTTCAGCTTGCTTGCCGATGGCTGCACGGCCGCAAAGTTCCCATGATTTTGCTAAAAGTGGACCTAGCAAAAGCGTTCGATACGGTATGCTGGCCTTTCCTGCTGGAGGTCTTGGAGCACAGGGGCTTCCCTAGGCGGTGGCGCGACTGGATCTCTTACATTCTCTCCACGGCCTCGACCAAGATTCTGATCAATGGTCGGCCGGGAAATCGTATCTACCACGCGAGGGGGCTTCGCCAGGGGGACCCGCTGTCTCCGTACCTGTTCATCATCGTCATGGAGGTCCTCAACGCTCTTCTCATTGAAGCGGACAGGCGGGGTCAGCTTCACCCTCTGCCTGGTAATGTGATCAAGTTCCGAACGTCAATTTACGCGGACGATCTTGTCATCTTCATCGCCCCGCACCAGCTGGATTTCTCCTGCGTCCGGCAGATCCTTCAGCTTTTCGCGGGGGCGTCTGGGCTCTCCACCAACTTTGACAAGTGCTCCATCACGCCCATCCGTTGCTCGGGCGAGCAAGTTCAGGAGGTGCTTCAGGTGTTCCCCTGCCGCCTTCAGAACTTCCCACTGAAATACTTGGGAGCGCCGCTCTCGATCACACGGCTGTCACGAGACAGCGAGCAAGCTCTACTTGACTCCGTTGCTGCCAGAATCCTAGGATGGAAGGGCGACCTGCTCACCCTGGCCGGCAGGACCGTTCTTGCCCAAACCACCCTGTCAGCGATTCCCGTACATATCTCCATCACTTGCGCTCTCTCTCCATGGGCTATTTCGGAGATCGACAGACGGCGTCGTGCGTTCATATGGGCGGGTTCGGACAAGGTGTCTGGTGGTCGTTGCCGTGTTGCTTGGCCGGTGGTCTGTTCCCCGCGCGAGGCGGGTGGCCTTGGACTCCCTGATCTCAGGTTGCTGGGATTTGCGTTGAGGCTTAGGTGGGAGTGGCTCCGACGCTCAGACGTCCATGCACCTTGGGCCCTCCTCCCGTGTCGTACGGAGTAGAGCGTTGAGGCTATGTTCAATGCCTCAGTCACTGTGCAGGTCGGTGACGGCGAGCGGGCCTTGTTTTGGACTGACTCTTGGCTCCCGGACGGACCGCTTGCGAGATTGGCACCACGACTTTTTGACAGGGTCAGCGTGCGCAACCGGAGGCGCACTGTGCGCGCAGCGATGGATGGTGAGCGATGGGTGCGGGACATTTCTGGTGCCAGGACTCAGCAGATCATGCTGGAGATTGTACAGGTGGACAATAGGCTGCATGCAGTGTCCCTTACGCCGGGTGTTGCCGACAAGTTCACCTGGAAATGGACCTCCGATGGGCAGTACTCCAGCTCTTCCGCATACCGCGCCTTCTTTGTGGGCTCGGCCTCACTTCTGGGTGCCAGGGAGCTGTGGCAGACCAAGGCGCCGTCCAAAGTCAAGTTCTTCTTCTGGCTGGCTCTCCATGGACGGCTCTGGACAGCAGCTAGAAGGGCGCGCCATGGCCTCCAGTAGTCGGCGGTATGTTCGCTTTGTGGCCAGCAGGATGAGACTTCCGACCATCTTCTCCTTGCGTGCGTCTACAGTAGAGAGGTTTGGTTCCGTCTCCTGAGCATCGCGAACCTTCAGCAGCACGCCCCGGGTACGGATGACGTTCTCGTGGATTGGTGGCTACAGACTAGGAGTATCATTCGTAACGATGTGCGCAAGCCCTTTGACTCCATTGTTCTTTTGGTCACCTGGGAAATCTGGAAGGAGCGCAACAGGAGGACGTTCGACGGCGCCCACCGCTCCTGTTCCTTGCTTCTAAACCGCATCCAGGAGGAGATGGAGTCGTGGGTGGCAGCGGGTTTCCGGCTCCTCTCACCGCTCGTTCACCTGTTCTCCTAGAGTGTCCCGCCCCACCCCTCTCTCTCTTTGTGCGGATTAGTTCTTTTCTTAGTATATCGGTTTAGCTCCACCGTTAAAGCCGGTGCTTTGTGTTAGTGTGTTCGGCCGTCATCCCATGGCATCTCGCCATGGTTCTTTACGTGCTTGTACTCAGACTCCACTTTTCCCTTAAAGCAACACGTGCCGATGCACGCTTTCAAAAATATACTCATCTCCGCGACCAGGAGTAGTCCCAAAACCTATATCTAAATTACGCATGTATTTCATGATAAAAAAATTAAGTAACATTCGCATCTAAATTACACAAATATTTAATTATTAAAAAATTAAAATAATAATTAGCTTCTGGATGAAAAAAATCTGAATTGGTCGTGACTGCCGTTATAGAAACAGAGTGTTCGGCTGCACTCTTGCAGCGCTGCAGCTGCAGCGGCTTGGTTGTAATCTCTCTCACGCGGTACTGTACATACAGCAGCAGACGGCTGAATTCTAGCTGAAGTTTTCCAATACATACTAGTACCTATACTGCTTCTGCCGTTAGCCCGGTCTCAATGCATAGTTTCATAACACAGTTACCAAGACTATAAACTAGGTAACCGTGTCATATGAGTTTCATGGAGATGAAACTCCTCTCTCATCTGATGAAACTTCTTCATTTAATGACTCTGCCAAGTCAGCAATTTTGCTTATGTGGCACCCTATTTAATGTGCATGACACTAAACATGCATTGAGACTGGCTTTATAGAAGTTTTTGGGTATTTATTGTTCACAACTTCCGTTATAGAAGTTTTTAGCTACTTATTGTCTCCATTGATAAATGAACTGCATGTGGCGACTTCATTACTTTATCCTATCTCCGTCATGTTGTTCTGTCCGCGGTTGCAACAGCAGCAACAGCCGCCCATCGCTACAGTAGTTTATACAGTTCTAAAGTTGCAGCCACAGCCGCACTCACACCAGGAAAATTTATACGGGAGCGGTCGTCTATCTGATAAGTTATAGCTGAAAGTACTGTTCGCTAATTTATTATAAAAAATTATTGATTGATCAGCAGATTTAGCAGATAAGCTCAAATAAAATATAACATATGTGTATTTCCCCATTTGTACTTTGTATTTGATACGTACATGTACAAGTACATACACACTACTAGGACGTTATTGTCGGTGACGACCTAGCTCGATGGGGCAATGGGAACGCAGGAAGGCAGGATTTGGAATCTCTCTACTTAATTACCTGGTGCATGCGTCTTGTGACTCCGTTGCACGTTCTACGTCGGTTCATCCGTTCAGAGAAGATATACGTACGGAGAGCAGTAGGTGACATAACATTACTCAGGCACACGAGTAATATCGTATACGTCTATGTACGTGCAATAGTACGTAGTATCTTTTACCCCGTGAGCCGTGAGCGTAAGGCCTTGTTTAGTTCCCTTGAAAAAAAAACGGGTGACTATAGCATTTTTGCATCTATATGGCAATAAGTGTCTAATTATGGACTAAATATGCTTAAAAGATTCGTCTAATAAATTATAAATAAATTATATAATTAATTATTTTTTATCTATATTTAATGCTCTCTATATATATTGTAAGATTTGATGTGATGAAAATTTTTGAAATTTTTTTGATTTTTAGAGGAACTAAACAAGACCTAAGACCAATGGCAAATTAAAGACCTATTTATTAGATCGTGTATTGGCAGGCAGCTCGTTAGTCCGACAGTGAACTTAGCTCCAGACGATCAACATTGTACTGTACATCCATTTGTGTCTGACCACACAGTTTTACCCGGCGATGCAACCAAGCACGCAAGGCAAATCAGCATCCCCAAGTCGCGTACATACGACAAGCCGTGAAGGGTCTAGCTTGATCTTTTTTTTTTTGTCGTTGTTGAAACAAAGGCCCAACTTGGTTTTCGACTAATAATAAAATAAAATCCATATTGGTTTCTGACTAAAAAAATTAAAATCATCTTGTTTTTTGACTAACAAAATAAAAAACTTGGGTTTTTTTTTGACTAAATCGTTGTCAAAACTGGAACAAACCGGAACGAATAAACGAAGCAAATGGACGTGAGAAGAAGCTTCCTCCCCCCGCCGGCGCCGTCGGAAAGAAGAAGAAGAGGTCCAGTCCGGCCGTCGAGACCGTTCCAGAAGCAAGTGGAGGGAAGGAAGGAAGCGCGGAAGGATGAAAGATGCATGGACACCCACCCACCCATAAGCCAAATTGCCAAGAGAAAAAAAAAAGAAAAAAAAAGGAGCGGGCGGAGGGAACCAGAACCCAGCCGTGTGTGATGCTAATCACGCGATCTGACACATGCAAGTTGATCGCCCACTTGCGCAGTTATTTTACTCACGTCACGTACGTGTGCTGACCTGGCCTGTCCCGTTCCCGTGCTCCCACTCCTGACCTGATCTTTTACCGACGTCGGCAACGCAAGTTGCCGCCGGTCTCGATCGCAACGTAGTACGCACAAGTTGCAGCAGGTACCTAGCGACCCTGGCCTGCCTATTGTTATCTGTCGCAGTGTAGCAACATACCCTAGTTTAATTATAACAAAAAAATATGACAATCATAATAATATAAATACTAAATAAATTATTAAAAGCGAGGTCAAGGAGCGATTTGGAAACGGCCGGTGGGTGGAATGGAAGAAGCAACGACAGGGGGCCCCTCTCTCTGCCCGCGCAAGTTGGCCCGCTTGGCTCGGCTGGCGGGGGCGGTACAGCTCGAGACGTCGCGACGCGCCGCAAGTGGGGGGTGCCACTTTCGCCGCGAGCACCCTGGGTTTCGCTTCTCATCTCAACGAAGGGCTCCAGCATCTTCCCCGCGTTGTCCGTCTTCGTCTTCGACTCTTCGTCCTCCCCACGCGAACAAAGTAAACATCCTACTGCGACCTTGTTGCCAGGGTCCGAGTGGCTTTCAATCTGTACGGACCCCTCCCCCTGTGATGTGATTAGTATTAACTATAAATGATGGTTGATCTCTAGCTAGTTTGGTAGCTTCTGGAAATCTCGATCGATCGCCGATCGCTTGATCAAGATGTATGAGTCCTGCACAAACGTGTGCATAATCTCGTCTGGAGATAAGATGTATGCGGTTTATATTAATTAATTAAATGCTGCTGTGTATACACATATCGTACTACTATTCCAGATCGATCAAAACTGAGGTCTTGGCGTCTTGCTCCTGTTATGTTACATTGTTACGCACGCCTGGCGCTGATCGATCGATCTCATAAACACTTGGCTTCGTTTCTTTTCCGCGTGATCGGCTGCTAGATCTGGCAAATGCATTTTGCGTACTCGGTACTCCATGTTAATTTGGCAGCTACTAGATCGATATGCTCCTCCTGCTGCTTCCTTTTGCCCAAGGTAGCTTTATTTTTTCTTCGCCAATCGATTACTTAATATGGAAGGGTAGAGACAATACAAATAGGGTTAGCAAAATCAAACAAGCGCGAAGAAAACTAACACGCTTACTGTTGCTACTTTCTCACCACACTTAGCTTGTTGCGTGTTACAAAGCTCGATCGATTGTGTAAGCAGGAGGCTGGGTCTTCGTCATTTTGTGTACCCACAGTACACTAGCTACTAGATACAGTAACATATTTGTTCCATTTAGATCAAAATTGCCAAAGGACATATACAATCTGAAACTTTCGTGCTTTCCAGAACCATATCTATTACCATCATGAACATATATACAGAGGATTCGAGCGTGTGCACCGCGCCGGAACTTAGATCTCTACCGATTTATATTTGTCATCTGATCTCTTGAATCTTTTGGACAAGGGACTAGCTAAGGAGGGAGGGCTGTGTGTCTCTCGCAACAACGAGAAAAAGAATAATAATAACCAAAACCAAGAGGGGCACTAATGTGAAAAAGCCAAAGAAAGAAGAACGAGAAAAAAAAAAAGGCTCACGCGCGCCGTAGAAACACGCATCCCTCCTCCCCGGAAAAACCATGGATCAAATCAATCGATCGCCCATGGAGATGGAGTGTCCCCTCCTCACGCCTACACGGCTGCGAGCTTCTCGGCGGTGGTGGCCAGCGACTGGAGGTTGCACTTGACGATGGTGTCGACGAACACGCGGGTGTCCTCCGGGGTGTTGCCCGGCGGCACGTCCACCACGTACGACTCCACGACGACGGTGGCGGCGTCGGGCGCGGCCGGGGACGGGTGGACCGTTGTGACGGAGAGGTAGTTCTGGAGCCGGTGCTCGCCGCCGACGACGCGGAAGCTCAGCACGTGGCTCTCGTCGTCCAGGACCTCCAGGCGCTCGCGGCTGGACGCCGCGGGGAGGCCAGACACCACGCGCACCTCGCGGAGCGTGCCCACGCCGCCGTCCCCCGCCAGCAGCGCGCAGCTGCGCACGAACCGCTTGTACGCCTGCGGCTGGTCGAACCGCCGCACCACGGACCACACCGCCGACGCGGGCGCCGCCACGTGTTGCACCACCGCGGAGCAGCACCGCCCGGGACCCGGCGCCGCGTGCTCGTGGTGCCGCGCCGCCTCCGCGGGCACCTCGCCGTCGTGCGCCCCGCACCGCATCCCGGCGGCCGGGCTAGTCGCGGCGACAGCTGCCGCGGCCACCTCCGCCGCGCACCCGACGCCCGCCAGGACCCGGCCGTGGTGCTGGTGCGGCATGCTGCCGGGGCTGGACGACGCCTGGAGGCACGGCATCTTTGCGGCTAGCTGGCTGTGCTTGTCCTAGATAGCTAGCTGCCTTCGTCTGCTGGGCTGGTCTCTCGTGTGCGGTGGAATTTCTTGCGGCGACGGGCGGGTTGGGGACAGTGAAGGGAGGTTGATGGAGGGTGGAGCCATTTATATATGCAAAGGTGCGCCAACTTGTCCTGGCTCGCACTGCTGCATATATCCAGTTGTGTGCTCACTTTAATTGTGCTCCCTCTTTAATTAATTCAACTAAATCATCTTTAAGTGGGGTCTACATTTCAGCAATTTGCCCAAGTTGCAATTTTTGGGGAGGGCATTGCCAGCTTTCCTGATCTTTTCGATAAATTAGCAAGAAAAATTGATATAGACCCAACTTGCATTTCAGCAATCAACCCAAGTTGCAATTTTGCGGGGAGGGGGAGGCATTGCCAGCTTCTTGATTTTTTCGATAAATTAGGAAGAAAATGTCACATATAAACTCAACACGAGATATTCTTAGATTTTCATCTCCCTTCATGTTTATTTTCATGCATGGGATTTTAAGATTTCCAATCACATTGAATTTTATGCCACATGTATAGAACATTAAATATAGATAAAAAAGATAACTAAATGCATAATTTGGCTGTAATTTACGAGATAAATCTTTTAAGCCTAGTTAGTCTATGATTGGACAAAATTGCTAAATAATAACAAAAGTGCTACAATACCAAAAAAAAAAACTTTTCACCTCCTCAACTAAACAAGGCCCATGTGATAATCGTAGTAATAAAAATATGTGTGTGTGAGAGAGAGACATAGGGGGGGAGGTTTGATTGTAGACATTTGATAAGGGTTAGAATTAGTCGTCTATATGACTGTGTCGTATCTATGTATACAACAGTTGCCTCCATCCATTTTTTTTATAAGTGCTGCTGCATCCATTCTCCAAGATGTAGGCCATTTTGGTCTTGTGCCAAGTAATTTTTTCTCTGTTTGATCAAACTAAATAAATGCATATTATGATATTTATATCTACAATGGACACAAAAATGCACTAACAATAATATTACATGGCGGACTTAATGAAATTATTTTGACCTTGTGGAGATAATGACGTTATTTTTATAAAGTTGACAAATTTAACTTAGCACAAAACTAAACAACATAATAAACACACACAACCATCGTAGAATGATGCACGCATAGGATTGAGAGGTTTAAATCTAACTTTGTTGCAGAAGTTGCGGGGGTTTAGTGTCTCATATATATATTAGAAGGGACGGCGAGAGATATTTATTAGACAAAAAGTGGATGATATACTATACCACTGTAATATTTAAAAGATGCATGTTAAGAGCAAGTGGGCAAGCAACACTGCAAACTAATCTTTATCCAAGAGGAGGTGGTTAATTAACTAAAGAGGGAGAAGGGCTGAACTATTGAAATATACTGTATATGATTTCATCCAAAAGATTTCTCAACAACTAGCATTGTAATGTAACGAAAGTGGGGCATATATAATAGGGGAGGCAAGTAAGCCAAGTTGGTCGAGATGGATTTATATACAACCCCACACCGTGCTTGCCCTATGGATGCCCATTTTTATATCACCCCCCTTGCCCAATGCTGTTGCTTTCCATCGTCGTGATCCCCCGTCCCTTTTATGATTCTTAATCTTTCACCAGCTAATAACTAATGGTACAATAAAATACGGAGATCAACTTGACACGGTCGTCAACTTGTACCCTACCCTTTTTCTTCAGATGAAAGGGCCACACTAAAGCTCTACTTGTGTCATATGTATATACAAAGGCCAAAAAAAAATTCCCTCTACTTCTGTGTTTAACTTGTCTCTTGGATATATATGTAGCAAAACCTTTATATATATATATATATATATATATATATGGACGCGTTTCTTTTACACGCGCGTGTAGTTACTCTCATCTATGTATCTCTAGATTTAAGGTGTATATGACCAGACGAAATGTATATAGACAAAGTATATGATCATACTAGACCATCTAGAGTGATATGTATGTTAAGTATGCATACATACATAGAGTATATGGTTATACTTATTGTATATAATATAGTAGTGGCATTTTAGTAATATATTTAAAATATAATTTTTTTTGAAAAATTTTCGCGTGGTAAGATTTAGAGTATCTTAATATGAGTATATAAACATACTCAAACTGATAAACAAGTATGAATACATACAAAATATAGTTTATTGAAGATGAGAGTAACTACACGTACGTGTACAAAGGAATTTCCATATATATATATATATATATATATATAAGTGTGTGTGTGTGTCAAAATACGCCGTATCTTATTAGAAGCACAATTCACAAAATATATCGATTCGGTCCAACTCCAACCGAAGGGGTGATATTATATATGAAAAAAAAGAAGGAATACCCTGCATCGTATGCATGGACCATGACAGACACAAAAGGAGGTTCTACGTACCGTCTTCCCGTTAGCGACAAATTAAAGCTGGTTAACAAACGCGGTCTCTTTCCAGCCATGATTGTGCGTACATACACCCTACACGACAACATTTTTGCAAGGCGACATTTTAATTTCGTAGCAATAGCAAAGCTATACTGTGATGCAGCTTTGTGTTGCAACGGCCGGAACATAACGGGTCCTTTTCTCCGGGCGCAAGCGTACGTGTGTTCAGCGTTCTTCTTGCACGCACGCACATGAATACATGATCATCTCTCTGTCACGGAACAGGGTAACTGGAAGGGATTGCCGGCGTATTCGCGCGGCGGTGGAGCATGGCGTCGCCGCCTCGCAGCAAGGAACACGGGAGAAGACAGAGATAAAATGGTTTTTGTTATTTCTTAGCTGTCCGCCCAACCACCCACACAGCTAGTTTTAACAAGTCCAACAGAGTAAAGTGGGCCGAAACCCGAAATACAACCACGCGGCAACAGGCCGTCTTACTGGCCTCTCTAGCTAGTGTAGCCCATAATCGCAAATGTACAGCATATGGCCTTCTCGTGACACTCTCTCGCTTGCTCGTGTCCAAGAGAGGCGAGCTTAAAGACACACGAGCTCAGTCAATTGACCAATGGGAGCGCAAGAAGATCGATTCATCACGTTGCAGAAGAAGAAGAAAAAAACATCAATTCATCACTGCGCTTTCTATGGTCAGATCGACTGGATACTATAGGAAATCCTACAGGCTACAGCGACGGGTGGACAACGACGACACAGGAACAGGAAATGTGTCGCTAGATTACTCCCAGCGACAGAGCCGGTAGGAGGCGATTCTTCTACGGCCACGTCGCGCGGGTTTAATTTTCAACCGAAACCGAACGAACGTAAGGTAAATCACGACGAAAGTAACAAAAGGGACAGGGGGGAAAAAAAGAAGATTGATGCAGCCTGTCGTCGTTGGTTAGCAATAGCAATGTATCAGCAGGGGGCGCTGTCGTGATTCTGAATCCAACAACAACAGGGGCTGCAAGTTGGGGAGGCCACTCGTGAGGCGGGTGGACGGACGACGCGATAAAGGGGAGAGAGTCTCGCGCGAGGGGGGAAAGTAGAACGCGCGCAAGTGGGGAGGCCCGTCCCCTCCCGCGCGTCGCTTTCCGGGGAACCAGTGGCCGGGCACGCCCAGTTGCGCCAAAAACGTCACTGCTGATCACGAGGACGCGACCGAGCGCTGTTTCGTGTTTCCCCGGCCGCGGGGCGGGCGCGCTCGGCTCGGCTCGGCTGCAGCTCTCCATGGACCAGGAGATGGAGACTGGAGAGGGAGGAGGGTGAGGGCCTCTTCCTCACGCACGGCACGGCTCGCTGCCCGCCGGCCGACCGTACGCGCGCTCGTGCGGCCCGGTCCCGCCCGCGCATAAACCCTGGCAGCCAGCCCAGGCGCCTAGTTGCGCTGCCCCCACCAGGAAGGCAGGAACAACGCATGCAAGTGGAAGTGGGGGCCTGCCGCATGGCGCGTGCTGTTCGGAATTAAACGAGGCCGGGGTAGCTGGTCGCGCTTCACGAGCGGCGGGAAGACGACGCAAGAGTCACGACTCGCACAGGAGGGTGGGTAGGGTAGCTGGCCGTTTCTCTTTTCGGGTTCTCGTTGATCTCGCTCTCGCCGAGAGGAGAATCATCGGCGCCGACCAATCAGCGATCAAGGTTTTTCTTTTTTTTTTATATTACTTTCGTGATCGTCCAATTTCTTCACTTCATCTATGGAACTGTTTCTTTGCCTCCCCTATATTTTCAAACCGTTTGCGTTGCGTCACAGATAATTTTAATAATATTTCTTTCTGATGTAGCACCAAGTTTGCCGAGAGGTGTATATAGATAAATTAAAGCTTCATGAAGATAAAATTAAAACAAAATTTTATAATATCCAAAATTAAAAAAATCATAGAAAAATGCCATTAAAAAAATCTTGATCTTAGACGTTCTTTTAGGAAATCATAAAACCTAGTTTGACCTTAAAATTTTTATAGAAAATTTGTTTCCTTTTCTCCTAAAATCGTGCTCTATCTTATCGTGCCTACCTTGAAATTATTTGAATACTGATGAACTTTTTTTGGTGTTTACTTTCTAGTTGAAGATCTCATTACGTATTATAATTAGCTCATGTCAAGTTGCATGTTGCATGCACCATACTGTTGAAAACACTTAACTTGCTAATCCGACTGTCAAATTAGTATAAAACGACAACTCCCCACATCTTTTATATATTACTTAAGCAACAACATAGCTGTAGGGTTTTAATCTAATTACATCCATAAGTTTTGTGTTTCTAAATTATTTTGCAAGGAATATAGGTGTTTTAGTGCACAAATACCATGAATAGTGGAGGAGTAACAACAACCCATATGTCCAAGGATCACTGTTACATGAGGCTTTTTGAGACATCTGAGCATGATTCTAGCCAAAGAATGAAATGAGGATTGAACATATTGCTAGACATGCTCAGATCACATTTTTGGCCCTACTATGCTGAAGACCTCGTCGAGATGAATGAATTGACATTTGGATCACATAATTCAGAGATTGTACATGACCAATTCAACCATCAAACGTCTTAGGAATAAAGACGAATTATATCATATGACATACATATATTGCTCAAAATAAAGTATAAACCTTTTTTTGTATAGCAGTGATGTGGAGGCACCCACCTGTCAAAGATGGGCCAAATAGGCTAGGCAATTTTCCGACACCTATGCATGTCGCCCGACTTGTTTTCACACCCAAAAAATTTCTTTTTGTGTTTGTGAATAGAAAACACCAAATAAAGTAATAGTTTGATGTTTTCTCTAAAAAATAAGATTTTTTTATTTGTTGATAATTCAAAGAATAAAAATGTGTGTTTTTTTTAAGAAAAATTACAAGTTGGAGTGTAGTCGCATTCATATTTGTTTGCATAAGTTTTTTTTGTGTGAAACAATGGATTTCTAAAATTTGAATAAGTAATGGTTGTTTTGTTATTTTTAAAAAATAAAAACTTATTTTGAAAAGTTTGTTTTAAAACCTATATGTTCTGAATATGTTGTTTAGAAACATATGTTCTGAATATGTTTATAGAGAAAATATAAAAGCGCTTCGAGCTCCCTCCTCCTTTTTCTACGATTGGGCCGGCCAGCTCCTGGCCGCTGTCTCCTGCCTCCCCAGCTTCCTTCTTCTGTTGTGCTTAGGCCGAGCCCGTTCATCTCGGCCTGGCCGTCCTTGGCCCAAGATCCGGTAGGCAGCCCAGCATTTCCTGATGCGCTCCCTCTGCTCTGCCATGGTTTATTCGGCATTCTGGGCCCGCGCGTTAGCGCTTTTCTGCTCTCCCCCACGGTTGAACAGAGCCTGGAACGAAAACAGCTGGAAACGGTCTCAAAAACCCTCTAACCATTTGTTTTCACATTTTTATACGGAAACAGAAATGAAATCGGAATACTCAGCTGGAATAAAAAACTGAGATATTTGGGATGTTGGGAACGATACAATGCGGTTGGATACACATCGATAACGGTTAGAAATGGTAAATTAAATCAGAAACACTAACCCATGCAACCACTTCAAATGTGTACCTCAACACAACAGATTCAATAATCACATTAATATAATACAGGCAAAAAAACTGAACAAATGTTGAATAGTGAATAACAGTGAATAATGAATAATTTCAACTAACAAGTTCCAGCCGTGAAGATACTCACGTACACACTACTCAACAATAGCTTAACAGTCATAAACATCACTACAGATGTACTACGTTTATAACTAAACTAATAAACCTACCTTATGTTGGAATAGGAGCAATGGTGCTGCTATTCACCAGCGGTGGCGGCTCCAGGAAGAAACGGCGGTACAAAAATAAACGGGTTTTATTTAAAGTTGATAAAAATGAGAAAAATAATCCAGTTCTATATATATAACGAGGGAGAAAAATCAAACTACTCTAAAAATGATAAAGTGGGTCAAAAGGAATTTTTGTAATTGAGACCTCCGAAAATTGGGGCCACGTTTGTATCACCAATATCTCCCTCTTGATGAATCATTTTTGCTATCTATGGTTGGAGAACTAGGGCCTTGTTTACTTCAAAAAAAACATTGCAAAAATATGAATAGTAGCACTTTCGTTTGTATTTGATAAATATTGTTCAATTATGAAGTAACTAGGCTCAAAAAATTCGTCTCACCAATTCCGATCAAACTGTGTAATTAGTTTTTATTTTCATCTATATTTAATACTTCATGCATACGTCTAAAGATTCGATGTGATGAAGAATGTGGAAAATTTTTACAAAATTTTTGACGAAGGCATCTCGTCGTGCCGTGCCTAACCCCCCCTGCTCTGAAGTTTGGTACTTCTGCTATGTCTCCTGCCCTGCACGGCGGTGGCAAATGTGGACTGACTGATGACTGAATTGCAGCCCGAAATCTGAGGTCGACTACGGAATTCCGTCGCCCAGTCCCGGTGGCATCGTTCGATGTGACTTGTGGACTTCCGTTTCTTTCCCGTTCCACCACATTGCGGGGACCCGAGGCAGAGCTGCTGAGTCGCCGCTTTCGATTGCCCTTTCCGTCCCTCTTTTGAACCCATCCGATTCCGTTCGTTGGTGCATGCATGGGTATCAGCACCTACCTGGCGGCTATTGGCCGTTGGCGATGCAGCCCAGATGGCAGGCAGGTCAAAACCGCACAGTGATGCGCGCCCTGTGCACATTCCTCCAGTACATCATGGCTCGGCGACCATCAGTGGCTGGCAAACAAATCCTCATCAAGCAAAATCCATCGGTCCTCCCGTTGCGAAACGACGTTTTCTCCTGCAACGCCCGGCCGCTGACGCGCCGGGTCCCGGCGGCCGTGGGGATCCACGCCCAACGCCCGGCCGGCAGGTCGAGCCGAGCCCGAGCGGGGCAGTCTCATTTTGCCGGATCGCTGCCTGTCCTGTCCCTGGCCTCTCGGCCTCCTCCCAAATCTCTCGCTCCAGCTCTTGTTAATTACTGCGGCCATTAACTCCCACGCTGCTTTCCATGTACGGGCGCACGTGCTCGCCTTCCGATCCCCGCGCGGCGGTCGCTGTCCGCCGGGCTCCACCGCCGGGGAGCTAGCCGTTGGGGGCCGGTGGGGACACCACGGCACAGGACAGGGTACAGATACCCCGCGGCCTCCTGCTGCTGCTGAATGGGATAAAGATCGGATTCTTTCCTGCCGCGCGGGACCCACAATGTCAGCGCCCGCGTCCGTAACGTATAGGACGAGCTGGTTTAAAAACTCCAAATCGTCTCCCTCTGCAGAAGGACTGAGCTAGCCGTTAGTTAGCGCATCTGAGTTGAATCGCGTTTAGCAGCTAAATTATTCCCTCCTTTTTTTTTTCCCGTTCTTCTGCCATGTTCCTGCAACGCTTATATAGAGCGCGGTACCATCGCTTTCCCCGCTAGCAGAAACCAAGAAAAGCTCCTAGGTAGCAGGAGCGGTGCAGTTGCATTGGGCTAGGTACACTAGATTCTAGCTAGAGCTAGTAGCTACTTGCACTAGGCTACTAGCCATGGGTGTGCGGAGCTGCTGCCGCACCGGCGTCCATTGCGGTGCTGGATCGAGAAGGAAGCAACGGCGATGTTGGGGTGGGGGCTTGCTCGTGCTGCTCTTGCTGCTGGCGGCGGCGGCGGTGGTGCCGGCGCGTGGGCAGCGATCGGACGGCGTGGTGATCGCGCAGGCGGACCTGCAGGGGCTGCAGGCCATCCGCCAGGCGCTGGTGGATCCGCGCGGGTTCCTGGCCGGCTGGAACGGCACGGGGCTCGACGCCTGCTCCGGCAGCTGGGCGGGGATCAAGTGCGCGCGGGGCAAGGTCGTGGCCATCCAGCTCCCCTTCAAGGGCCTCGCCGGCGCGATCTCCGACAAGGTCGGCCAGCTCACCGCGCTCCGGAGGCTCAGCTTCCACGACAACATCATCGGGGGCCAGGTGCCCGCCGCGCTCGGCTTCCTCCGCGAGCTCCGCGGCGTCTACCTCCACAACAACCGCTTCGCCGGCGCCGTGCCTCCGGCGCTCGGCGGCTGCGCGCTCCTGCAGACGCTCGACCTCAGCGGCAACTTCCTCTCGGGGAGTATCCCTTCCACTCTGGCCAATGCCACTCGGCTCTTTAGGATCAACCTCGCGTACAACAACCTCTCCGGTGTCGTGCCGACCAGCCTCACTTCCCTCCCGTTCCTCGAATCCCTTGAGCTCAACAACAATAATCTCAGCGGCGTTATTCCCCCCACCATTGGCAATCTCAGATTGCTCCACGATCTTTCTCTCGCTGACAATTTGATCAGTGGAAGCATCCCGGATGGGATTGGCAACGCCACAAAGCTCAGAAAGCTTGATCTCTCTGACAATCTTTTGGGTGGTAGCCTTCCTGAGTCACTATGCAGTCTCACTTTGTTAGTGGAGCTCAATCTCGATGGCAATGACATCGAAGGACACATCCCGGCATGCTTTGACGGGCTCAGGAATCTGACCAAGCTGTCCCTGAGGAGGAATGTCCTCGATGGTGAAATCCCGGCGACCGTCGGGAACCTCTCGGCACTGTCACTGTTCGACGTGTCAGAGAACAACCTCACCGGAGAAATTCCGGCCTCCTTGAGCGGCCTTGTCAATCTCAGTTCTTTCAATGTGTCCTACAACAATCTCTCGGGGCCTGTGCCTGCAGCTCTGTCCAACAAGTTCAATTCTAGCTCGTTCCTTGGAAACCTTCAGCTCTGTGGGTTCAATGGCTCTGCCATTTGCACGTCCGCTTCATCCCCGCTGACGGCGCCGTCTCCTCCACTGCCTTTGTCGGAGCGGCGAACACGGAAGCTCAACAAAAGGGAGCTCATCATTGCAGTGGCAGGCATCCTCCTGCTCTTCTTTCTCCTGTTCTGCTGCGTCTTCATCTTCTGGAGGAAAGACAAGAAGGAAAGCTCGCCCCCCAAGAAGGGCGCCAAGGAGGCGACCACGAAGACTGTCGGGAAGGCAGGCTCAGGCAGTGACACCGGCGGGGACGGCGGCGGCAAGTTGGTCCACTTCGAAGGTGGGCTCTCGTTCACGGCGGACGACCTGCTGTGCGCGACCGCAGAGATCCTGGGGAAGAGCACGTATGGGACGGTGTATAAGGCAACCATGGAGGACGGCAGCTACGTCGCGGTGAAGCGGCTCCGGGAGAAGATCGCCAAGAACCAGAAGGAGTTCGAGCTGGAGGTGAACGCGCTCGGCAAGCTCCGGCACCCCAACCTCCTCGCCCTCAGGGCCTATTACTTGGGACCCAAGGGCGAGAAGCTTCTGGTGTTCGATTACATGCCCAAAGGCAACCTTGCCTCTTTCCTCCATGGTAAGCTCACTTGCTCAGTGCAATTTCGAAACCTCGGATTCTCTTTGGACTTTAGCTATCTATTTGCTTCTTTTCTGTGCTTAATTAACAAAACTCTGCCATGTGTATTAATCACAGCTCGTGCACCGGACAGCAGCCCGGTGGACTGGCCGACGAGGATGAACATCGCGATGGGCCTGGCGCGGGGATTGCACCACCTGCACACCGACGCCAACATGGTGCACGGCAACATCACCAGCAACAACATCCTCCTGGACGACGGCAACGACGCCAAGATCGCCGACTGCGGCCTGTCGCGCCTCATGAGCGCGGCGGCCAACTCCAGCGTGATCGCCGCCGCGGGCGCGCTCGGCTACCGCGCGCCGGAGCTCTCCAAGCTGAAGAAGGCCAACACCAAGACCGACATCTACAGCCTCGGGGTGATCATGCTCGAGCTCCTGACTGGCAAGTCGCCCGGGGACACGACCAACGGCCTCGACCTGCCGCAGTGGGTGGCCTCGGTCGTCGAGGAGGAGTGGACCAACGAGGTGTTCGACCTGGAGCTCATGAAGGACGCGGCCGCGGGATCAGAGACCGGCGAGGAGCTGGTGAAGACGCTCAAACTGGCACTGCATTGCGTCGATCCTTCGCCACCAGCGAGGCCCGAGGCACAGCAGGTGCTGCGGCAGCTTGAGCAGATCAAGCCCTCAATTGCTGTGTCTGCTGCCTCGTCCTTCACCGGTGAACCGAGCCATACTACCGCGACCGCCACCAGTGTCACGGACGAGACGAAATCTACAGTTACAGAGTAGTCGGCCTCTTGCAGACTGAAATTTACAGTGCTCAGTTACTTCAGGTTCTTAATAAGTAGACTTCAGAGAGTCTATTCGTGTTTTTCAGTCTGTACAGTACAGGTGTAGGGGTTAGGAGAATTTTGGTTGCGATGTCATTCTTTAATTCCTGAATTCGTTTGTACCTGCCAGAAGCACTCCATGTTATCAGAAGATGATTTGGGAGTGCTGGCTTCTGATTAAGTTTCAATAGAACCTTTGCTGCTTTAATTTTTTTTTCCTTCTGAGAGAAATGTCCAATTCCGGGGCTGTTTGGTTTCTAAACATAATTTGCCAAAATTAACCTAGAGCAAATATGGCAAAACACAAAAAGTGTGGCTAGAAAATTTAGAGCCACACTTTGTCATACCTAGGAGATTTTTGCTGTACTTCTTTTACTCTACCACACATAGACTCCAAAAAAATCTTGTCTAAATTTAGTTGCTAACCAAATACTTACTAACTTAAGGTGAAGCGTGGTAAGATGCAGCTAGCAACCAAACACATAATGACAAACTTGAGATTTTATTTTCTGTGATCATGCAAGAGCTAACATACAAGTTTCTCCATTGTAACTTGTCAGATTAGGAAGGGTTTCTCGTGCCATGCAGATCTGAGCGCACAACGTACGAATGCTAATATCACCTACTACCAGAAAAAACTTTACCCTACTACCTAACATGCAAATCACCAACGGTACTCAAATCACAGATCCAATTTGTGATCGTTTGTACCTGCCAGAAGCACTACATGTTATCAGAAGATGATTTGGTAGTGTTGGCTTCTGATTATGTTTCGATTGAACCTTTGGTGCTTTCAAAAATTTTCCTCCGAGAGAAATGTCCAATTTCAGGGCTGTTTGGTTTTGAGCCGTAATATGCCACAATTAACCTTAAGCAAATGTGGTAAGACATTAAAAGTGTCATTAGAAAATTTGGAGGCACACTTTGCTGTGCTCAAGATTGCTATACCTTTTTACTCTAAGACAGGTAGAGTCCAAAAAAATCTTGTCTAAATTTTGTTGCTAACAAAATACTTACCAACTTAAGGTGAAGTGTGGCAAGATGTGGCTAGCAACCAAACATATAATGACAAACTTGAGTTTTTATTTTCTATGATCATGCAAGAACTAATGTGAGGAGCTGGTAGTTTGTCCATTGTAACTTGTCAGATTAGGATGGGTTTCTCATGCCACACAAATCTGAGTGCACAACTTACAAATGCTCATATCACCTGCTACGTAACATGCAAATCACGATCGGTACTCAAAATCACATATCATGGCCCTGTCAGCGAAGGAATAGTGTTCTCTCTCACAATAAATCAGCAGCCATACAGAGCAACCCTGATGTTACCAGGGCAAAATTGAGCGCACAACAAAACCTGCAAACTTTACGGATCACGGTTTTATAGCCAGTACCAATTTCTTACCAAGGCTGTTAGCCTGTTACTATCCAGTGACCCAGTCAGTGATTGTGCAGACCCTTTCGTGGACCTCTTGGACTTGGCTGCTTGCGTCCAACCTGCACGTAAATAGCAAGACGGAGTTAACCCGTTTTGTAGTTACTCGACAATGTGAAATACACCCCAAACATACGGCTACCGTCAATGTCAGCTTGCCAATGGACTAGGTCTTAAACTCTTAATTATTTTTACCTGCACATTTGGTTTTAGACTTATAGCTGTTTGCCTGCTTACAACTAATGGTCAGCATGAGTGTACTACCTGTTCAATATTTGCCATTACAAAGTAGTAGAATTATGCAAAGGAACATCCTATCTCAAGTTGTACTGCATAGTGTACCCAATCAGGAATATGGGGATTGGTCCAGACTCCTGGTATCTTAAATTTTTTCTGTGAAATTCTCACATCCCAACTCCCAAGTTTACACCTACTTCCTCTGTCCTAAAATTCTTGCATCCCAAATTTGCACCCACTCCCTCTGTCCTAAAATAGTTAACACTTTAGCTATGAATATACACAGTTTGTCCAGATTCATAAAAATTGTCAACTATTTTGGAGGTAACATTCACTCTCTCATTATGATCTGCTGCCTTTGGTAGCTTGGCAAAGTGCAGGACTGCAGGCTGAAAAAGAGATTCTGTAGCTGGCCCTTCCTCTCATTGTCCAGGAAATAGCATTGCAAAGTGCAAACATATGAACAAGGGTGCTTATAGCCTTCGATTCGAGGGTACTGTAAAAACTTTGACATGGCCAAAATCCCACAGATCTAGACGAGACACGAAAATAATCAGTCAATTTATAGTTTGTTTATTGTGAGCAACCAGAGTGAACATTTGAATCCTTCATAGTGAAGTACATGAAGATGGACTTCATCTGCTGAACGCCGACGCATGTTCCTTTCAGTGGTACGGCGATGAAATCAGCAAAGATTAGCTATTTGCTACCAGCTAGAAATTGCGGCTAAGTGAGATAGCTCAATGACCCTAACTAATCATATGTCACCTGCGTCGCCTCCTGGCCACCTAATCGCTGAAAGCAGAGGAATTGTTCAGTTGGAGTGGAAAAAAAGGCCAATTGACTTCACTTTGTCAAAGAACCTACCAACTCCTACAGGCTACAGTGTGGTTAGGATCTGGCTCTGGGGATCTCTTACTGCAAAGTCATGTACTTAGGAAATTTCTATAGGGTGGGGGAGTTGCATTTTTCCAACAAAACCGGTGTCTCTAGTTGCAAACTTTCTTCATTTCTGTTTTGCAGTCTCATTCAGAGTATCAGTCTCAATCTTCTTGGTGATAAACGCGCTGTTCTTTCCTCTCGGTTTTTTTTTTTGTTTCTTCTACTTTTTTTTTGCGAGATGTATTATTGTTTCGTTAGTGCTTTCGCTGGATCGATTTTCTTTCCAAGAATAATGTTAATTCAGTCCACACCAGCAGGTGACATTTCTCAATGGTAGGTAGGCAACTGAACAGATGTAGCACCACCCTGAAACAGTTAAGCCCTGACTTTTTTTTTTTACCCTGCAGAAAAGAAGTAAGTTGCACCTTTTTCTCCCCCTCCAACTTCTTGATTGACCAAAGTTAATGCAACTCTTCCATGGTAAGCTACCGTCCATCCATGCATCATAGTATCAACAACCGCAGCAGCAGCAGCAGCAAATGTTCACAAGACACAACAGGTAGAAGTAGAACGATGGGGGCACGGGTGAAACGACGCGTTCGCTAGACCAGTGGGTGCAACAACTCCGTCGTCAGCATTCACCATTGATTCAGCAATGCGAGGTCGAGGTCGAAGTCGAACTACATCGTACTCGACCGCCACCCTAAAGGCCCAAAGGCCTCGCGTCGCAGTCGCGCTAATCATAAACCTAATCTTCCAAACCCCAAACAACTGCACTACCCTCCCTCTCCATCGGGTCTCGCCCCATCGTTGCTGCCTGCCTCTATATATACGCTCGCCGGTCTCGCACTTGGTCACCACGGCAGCAAACCACCAGAGAAACAAGCCAGCCATTGCCGGTCAACCGGAGCGATGGCTGCGACGATGGCGAGGTCAGGTCTCGTGAAGCTCTGCTGCGCCTCTGCTCTCCTTTTGCTAGGCTGCTTCCTCCTCCCCGGCGCCCTTGCCGAGGAGCGCTTCTACGAGTTCGTCGTAAGTGTTGCTGTGCCTTTGTGTCTTGTACTCTTTGTGGTTATTTGGTGTTCAAAATGGTAATGATTTGGTGTTGCTGCTGGCTTGCTGCTCTGCAGGTCAAGGAGACGCTAGTGAAGAGGCTGTGCAAGAGCCAGAAGATCGTGACGGTGAACGGGCAGTTCCCGGGGCCGACCATCGAGGTGTACAGCGGCGACACGCTGGCGATCAAGGCCGTGAACCTGGCGCCGTACAACGTGACCCTGCACTGGCACGGCCTCCGGCAGCTGCGGAACGGGTGGGCGGACGGGCCGGAGTTCGTGACGCAGTGCCCGATCCGCCCCGGCGGCAGCTACACGTACCGGTTCACCACCCAGGGCCAGGAGGGCACGCTGTGGTGGCACGCGCACAGCTCCTGGCTCCGCGCCACCGTGCATGGCGCGCTCATCATCCACCCCAGGAGGGGCCTCCCCTACCCTTTCCCCAAGCCACAAATGGAGGCCCCCGTCATCCTAGGTACGTACATACAAGTACACCTCGTCGGTAATTGTATCGCCGGCTCCGGCTGGCATCACCAATGCCGCCGCCTCGCTGACGTGTATGCATATATGTTTGTGCAGCCGAGTGGTGGATGAGGAACCCCATCGCCGTGCTCCGCCAGTCCATGATCACCGGAGCGCCGCCCAACGTCTCCGACGCCCTCCTCATCAACGGCCAGCCGGGAGACTTGCTCCCGTGCTCCAGCCAAGGTGAGAGCCGTCGTTAATTTCGTCGGTTCAGTTGCTCATGTTGTTAACCACAAGTCCACAACCACAAGGAGACGCTGCACAGTGCACACAGCGACACATCATTTAAATAAAGAGAGAACAATGGTGATTCAGAAAACACTACGAAATGTGGCAAAATTTCTAAATTTGGTTAGACCGCCCAAAGCAACTTTCGGTTTGGAAAAGACCCATCCATGCCTGTCTCAGGCATAGGTCCTCTGCAAACCGTACGACATACATGTAATTAAACACTGCAGGCACTTGTCTTCTGCAGCTAAGTTGCATCCCTGGTGGTTGGCTGCTTCTTTATATTCTGTCATGCAAACTGACGATACGAAGAGACAATCTTCAGATGTGAATTAAACCATAAACAAAAGATTGTAAAGAAGAAACATTCTAACCAATGTCCAGCATGCGCATGATGTCACCCACTTTGACCAGCTGATGATGCATGTTTTCTCCACCAGCCCAACTGATGACAACTAATTCTTTCGCGTGCTATGCCTACGCGTGCATTTGTCTGTCACCCGATGCAGAGACGAGCATCATCCCGGTGGTCGCCGGCGAGACGAGCCTGCTGCGCATCATCAACGCGGCCATGAACACCGAGCTCTTCGTCAGCCTCGCCGGCCACAGGATGACCGTGGTCGCCGCGGACGCCATGTACACCAAGCCCTTCGAGACCGACGTCGTCCTCCTCGGCCCCGGCCAGACCACCGACGTCCTCGTCACGGCGCACGCAGCCCCGGGACGATACTACCTCGCCGCGCGCGCCTACGCTTCGGCCCAGGGCGTCCCCTTCGACAACACCACCGCCACCGCCATCTTCCAGTACAAGAACGCCCCCGGCTGCCCCACCGCCTCTGCCGGTGCCGGTGCCTTCAGCGGCCCAGTTGGCCGGTCCACTAGGTCCTCCGGCCACCTCGGCCGCGCAGGGCCGCAGCCGATGCTCCCGTTCCTGCCGGCGTTCAACGACACGAACACGGCGACCGCCTTCTCCAACAGCCTCCGGAGCCCAGCGCCGGTGAAGGTGCCCGGGCCGGTGACCCAGGAGGTGTTCACCACCGTGGGGTTTGGCCTCTTCAACTGCCGCCCCGGGCCGTTCTGCCAGGGCCCCAACAACACCCGGTTCGGCGCGAGCATGAACAACGTGTCGTTCCAGCTCCCCAACACCGTGTCCCTGCTGCAGGCGCACTACCACCACATCCCCGGCGTGTTCACCGAAGACTTCCCGGCGTTCCCGCCGGTGTTCTTCGACTTCACCTCGCAGAACGTCCCGCGCGCGCTGTGGCAGCCCGTGAAGGGCACCAAGCTGTACCGCGTCGAGTACGGCGCGGTGGTGCAGATGGTGTTCCAGGACACGGGCATCTTCGCCGCCGAGGAGCACCCCATGCACATCCACGGCTACCACTTCTTCGTGCTGGCCACGGGGTTCGGCAACTACGACCCGCGCCGGGACGAGGCCAAGTTCAACCTGGTGGACCCGCCCAGCCGCAACACCATCGGCGTGCCCGTCGGCGGCTGGGCCGTCGTGCGCTTCGTGGCAGACAACCCAGGGGTGTGGCTCGTGCACTGCCACATCGACGCCCACCTCACGGGCGGGCTCGCCATGGCGCTGCTGGTGGAGGACGGCGAGGCCGAGCTCGAGGCCACCATCGCGCCGCCGCTCGACTTGCCCATATGCGTGCTGTAGAGATTTTTCAGTTTTCTTGCTGGCGTGCGTGACTACGTGGCGGTACAGAGAGGCTGTGTGCATCGGACGCGTGCTGTGTATTTGCATTGGTAATTGGGCATTTGCATTCTGGATTCCGATTTGAATTTCAAAAAAGGGGGAAGTATATTACTTTTTCTTTTAGCAAAGAGAAGTATATATTACTGAATACGGATCAGGTTCATTGGGTTTGTTTCTGTAATGGGCTTTCTCGGCACTACCTTGTAATCTAGGCCTTTGAAATTAGACTGAGTGGGCTTCCAACTGTTTGTCTGAGGCCTTTACTAGTTTCAAATGCGTCAACAATGGGCCTTACTGTTCCAGTTGCCCAAACCCAACTAGTTTGGGTGTTCTGCTAAAAAAAAAAAGTTTGGGTGTGAATTTCTCAAAAAAAAAAAATGTTTGGGTGTCAGCATGGCTGCATTGCATGAACTATAGGCATAGAGAGCGAATTTCAACATCACTACTACTAATTGTATCTTCGCCACTAAAAAAAACTAATTGTGTCTTCGTACGACTCTCAACATCAAGCTCGCTTTAGAGGCCTCAATCAACAACACCTAAACCGGCAAACAGCGATCAGCACTCTAAATCATTGGACAGTACAGTCAGATTAATTTATATCAAAAATCATACAAGACGAACCGTTGCTGTTGTTTAAGTGATCCATAAAGCTTGACGCATTCATTCAGCAAAAGGTAGTAGGCCAACAGTGTCAAAGCATCACATTTCTCACGTCCTTATTGCAACACAAAGTACAGCATTGCTTAGTGGCGAAATGCTAGTAGGCCAACAGTGTCAAAGTACACACGCAACTTTCACAGGGATTAACACTATCAATAGCTCATTTGGTATTATAATCACAATTATGGAGCTGGCATCGCTTTGTCCCATACAGGCAGAGGAAAGCCAGCCCTAAAGCGTGGAGGGTTGTCACCACCATGTGTCCGGGACCCTGCACTTGTCTACCGTCCCATGTGGATCCGACGGCCGTGATTCCATCCCGAATCATCGAGCTGCATGCTTAATTGCATGCTGGTGGGATCAAATTAATTTGGGGGGTACTACGTGTGTTCTTTCTACTATTTGTTTATTATGTGTTTTAATAGCATGGTGTCAGCTTTTGTGATGTAGTGTTAGCTTCTGTTGAGCCGCCATTTGGAGGTGGGAGTCACAATCCTACCATCAGCTAGCTTCATACTGTTTCCTAGATGAAGCCCATATGGTACGTTTAAAAAAAGGATGAAGCCCATGGAACACACATGGTCATCCAGGGTTAATCTTGACACTTAAGTCGAAAGCTTTTGGTAATGACATGTTTCGAGAATATGTGTTCAATTAGCATCATCTTTGGTGGAACAAGGGAAACGTGTCAATTGGCTGGTTAAATTGGCAGTTTACATGCGAATTGAGTGTACCTCGCCTGGTCAGGTTCGTTATGGTGGAACATATCCATATGGTTTCAAGTCCTCAAATTGGAAGGATTGTTCATGTTTTTTCTGGGTTTAGCTAGCAGTAATCTTATTTCAGTGATAGGCGACATGTCATTAATAGCAGAAGTCCGTAGTAACAATTTTGAGATTTGCCGTTTCTACATTTGTATCGTATAATTCAAAAAAATGCATATGCCTTTGTATGTTTCTTTACCATGTAATTTGCAAAAAAAAAAGAGTTGCATAGGCATGATTTATTAAGAGAATGTCAACCCAAAACTGGTTATTGGAGGAGCTATAATTTTATTTTGGGGGTTTTAAAAGGCTTCATCTCTAACAAAACGAGAAAAATCTCACCCCTAATATCTCCTCTGACATGCGGGGCTAATTTATCATTTACAACACCCTTTCTTCTATTTTTTTTGCTCTCCTCACCCATTCATTCTTCCGCGAGGCCCCAACTCCGAGTGCCGCTCCCTTTCCTCCGACGTCGCTCCTCTGTCGCCACTCCCTCCCTTCCTACACTCCTCCCATACTGCTCCTCCTGAACCATCTCGCATCTGTCACTATCACCTCGTATGTTGGGCACATCGCCAAGCCTCATATGGCCGATCTATGTTCTGCCTAGTCTCGCCCTTGCCGATAATGGAGAAGACTCCAAGACTGCCGGTGACTTAGAAGATGCCAGGTGCATGCTACCACTCGTATTGGTGGCTAGATTTTGAGCAGTTAAGAGAAAAAATTGCTCATTCGGGGTGAGATTAAGGTATTGCTGGAGCTCTCTCTCAAATTATTTTTTTTTCTCATTGAGGGTGAAAATTGGAAGACTGTTGAAGATGCTCTAAAGATAGTTTATCCTTGTTAGAGGCTCGGCCAGTAAGTACTCTAACATACGAGACAACTTATATATGAGAAAAAAAGTAATAATGCTAGCATAACATGTAACAAATTAAAATGTCTCGCAAAAAAGAAACAAATTAAAATGCTGAGGAACTATGGTGTGGGGAACTTGATCAATCATTCACCAAATGGATGTACCGGCAAGGTGCAACATTCTAGGGTCAAACAAATTTGAACCCCCTGATCTTCAGCCACTTGTGCGTAGCAAATTCAATGAACGCCTTGAGGGAGTAGTGTTCACGTCAAAGTAACCAAAAGAGAACACATCTCAAAACCAACAAATATTGGGACGATCAGGCTGGGTCACCCAAAGCCAGCTCATCTTTTCATACGGATTGTGAGATCTCAATGTGGTTGCACACAATCCGACCTATATGGGCGCAAGAGCTCTCTCTCTCTCTCTCTAAGTTTTTGTACGGACCAATAGATGTACATTTGCATCTCTTATGTACCTTGTAAGGGCACTCACAATGCAGACTCTATCATAGAATTTAAAGTTATTTATTACCTCGAACAATGTGGACTTAGAGTCTAAATAAGACTTGAAGTTTTATTTTTTTCTACCTCTTCTTCAATAAATATGTTGTCACATCAATAAAATACTATAAATAATATGTAATTAATTGTCTTGGACTCTGTGATAGAGTCTTGCATTGTGAGTATCCTAATCCTGCTTGAACTGAGTTCTTTACATTATCACTACTTCACTAATATACTATGCTTTGATGAACTGTAGGTGTAGTTTTCCCAAGATAACCAACATACTGTAATGATGGTGGGATTAGAAGTTAAGTTACTAATGTGTAGTATAGAAGAGGCACTTGTACTGTGCACGCTTTACTTTGTTCTATATTTTGCACAACAATACTAATATATCCCAAGTTTTTTTGACAAGTAATATATGCCAAGTTGTTTAACATGTTCATCTTAGCTTCATAGCTTGCACTCTATATAAAAACCAGTGCCACCCAGCCATGCCAAACAGCCAAGGGGCAGGCAGGAAGAGCAGAGCTCTCACTTCTCAGAGCAAGCAAGCAACCAAACCAACTGCAGAGCCTAGCAACTTCAGGCTCAGGGGATGGGCAACAGCCTGCGGTGCTGCCTGGCCTGCGTGCTCCCCTGCGGCTCCTTCGACGTGATCCGGATCGTCCACCTCAGCGGCCACATCGAGGAGTACACCCGCCCGGTCACCGCCGGCGAGGTCATCGCGGCGCACCCTAACCACGTCCTGAGCAGGCCGTGCTCCCAGGGCGGCGCGCGGCGGATCCTGATCGTCGCCCCGGACTCGGAGCTCAAGCGAGGGTACTTCTACTTCCTCGTGCCGGCCTCGTCGGTGCCGGAGAAGAAGAGGAGGCCGCGGCAGCCGCAGCCTCAGCCGCAGCAGAAAAAGGCGCAGTCGCAGAAGACGACCGCGCCGCCGAGCGCTGCTGTTGCTAAGGAGGCCAAGGACAGTGGTGACAGGTACCTGGCGGAGGTGCTGTCGGAGGGCAAGGCCAGCCTCAGGCGCCGCCGGAGCAGCCGTTCCACGGTGTGGCGGCCACACTTGCAAAGCATCCTGGAAGAGACTGCTAATGACTTGTGAGATCTCACATGTCTTCATACTTTCAGCTCACGTAGCTGTTTCTGTTTCCTCCTCTCTATCCTGTGTAAATAGCTATGGACGTAATGGTCATGGTGGTACATGATGGTGTGCACCATGTACTTCTGATCCTTGAGTTTTAGCTGAGAGGCAGCCCCCTTCTGCTTCTCTGATTTGCTCCTCCTGCTAGATTTTTCGCTCTCACTGCTCCCGGTTCAAGTTTTTGAAGCCGATGAGAGTTACCGAATAGGCTGCGAAGGAGAAACAGGGATCAAGATTGGATACTCTTCATGTACGCTTATTGAAATGGAACGTGTTTCTTGATCTTGAATCTTCAGTACAGACATCCATGGGATGCAAGACGAGTTATTCGTGAATCTGTAAATAGACTTAATTTTTGATTAAGCCTATTTACAGGTTTGTGGACAACCCACCTTGCATCCTACATCCATGTTATGTGTTTGTTCATCAGCCATGAATTGTCCAGCTACTGCATTTCCTCACATCACGATTACTGGAAGTCTGGAACTGTCCAGTAACTGGTCACTGTAGGTTTTTTTCCCTATGTTGTGCCAAAACTGGACTTCTATAATCATCCAAAACCCGGATAGAAAAATGAAGTTGCAGGTCACATTTAGTTCTGATGATGATCTTATACATAATATGAGATGAATTTCCTGTCAACGTGGCACGAGGGAGATATATATGAATCCAACTTTTAATCAGGTCTTAACGCAAAGGTCACGCAGAAACAGTTTTTTTTTAACGGAAACTGGAGGGGTTTGCACCCCTGCAGCAATTTATGCAGAAACAGGTTTTTGCTGAAGGTTCAATTTGTTTTGAGGGTTTGATAGCAGTTTAAACCACTTTAAAATTATTTAGAAAGGAGTAAGGAGGTTCAAACCAAATATGTTTTAGAAACAGTTTACATTTAGAGTGGGGACACACTGACGACATTTGTAATGTTACAAAAGGAGCGCAATTCAACAATGATCTAGACGAAATTCATGGATAACTTAAAAGAAGCAGCAAGTTACGCTTCTACTGTCATTTCAGAACAGAGTTGGCAGGTAAACACTATTACTTCCCAAATGAATGAAGGCTACAAAAGTGGACAGTAAACCAGCCTAAAAATGATTCAGTTGCTCATGGACACTAGTGACACTCACCAATACCTTTGCCTGAAAGTCAGTCTGCAATATATTCCTCATCTCGTCATGTAACTACAATAATCAATCATCAAAACTACAGAAACACACCGAAATCCGCCATATGTAGGCTTACGGTTCAAGATGGCGTCAGTTATGAACTAATCACCACCATTGATGCACAAGCACGCCACTGTCCCTGAGCGAGGTGAACAGCTCAAGGCACTCGCCGTACGTGCTCTCATACTTGGGCGACCGCACGCCAGGGCAGCACCTCTGCCACCGATTGTAATGGCACTCGAGGAACAGCTCGTCGACGAGGCAGATCGCCCCCGTGTCGATCAACCTCGGGATGAGGTCGAACTCGGTGCCCTCCACGTCCATCTTCATCACCACGAAGTCCTGTTCCGACACCGTCCGCTTCAGCCACTCGGCGAGGTCGAACGCCGGGACGCGCCGCAACTCGCCGGACGACACCCCGTTGATCGCCCCGGCCGCGGTCCTGATGCGGCCCATGCCACGGCCGCCAGGCTTTCTGGCGTTACTGTTGGCGCCCTTCTTCTTGCCGGCCGGGCCGCCGTTGATCTCGAACGTGAGCGTCTCGTTCCGGACCCAGGCGGCGTAGGGCAGCAAGGTGACGCCCTTCTTGGTGGCGTACTCTGCATGGAACGCAGGGTCGGCCTCAACGGCGAATACCTCGAAGGTGTGGTTCTGCTTCGGGTACTGCTTCCGGAACCAGCTGCCGATGCTGGAGCCGTGGCTCCGGGCGCCCACGTCGACGTACACGTACCGGCGCTTGAAGCCGATGTCGGCGAGCGCTGGCAGGTACTTGATGTTCTTGATGTTCCTCTTCAGCGAGATCCATGGCTTCGCCGGCTCTTCTTGGATCAGCGGCTCGGCGAGGTCGATGATTCGGTGCTTGTGATCGCGATACGTGCAGTTGCTCGCGCGATTGTTGCCGTTGAGGGAGGAGGAGGACGTGCTGGTGGTGGTGGAGGAGGAGGAAATGCCTGCATGCTTCCGGAAGACCAGCTCTCGGAGGGTGGAGCCATCCCGGCCGTTGGTCTCGCGCGATCGGAGTAATCCGAGGGACGGGAACAGGGCCTGGAGGGACCGGAGGCTGTAGGCGTCGCGGGCGCCGGACGTGAGGACCACGAGGTGGCCGTCCGGCTTCATAATCCGTGCCGCCTCGGTGGCGAGGTCGGCCTGGCGTTTGGAGGAGTCGAGGGCGCGTCCGGCGAAGATGAAGTCGACGGAGGAGTCCGGGAACGGGAGTTGGTGGTCGTTTCCCGCGACGGCGAGGGGCGGGGACCGCTTCTTGGCGACCGCGACGGCGCCGAACACGCCGAGCTCGCGCAGCGCCATCGCCTCCTGGGCACCGCCGAGGCAGACGGCGTGGGAGGACGCGGAGAGCATGCCGTCCGCGAGGTGTCTTCGGAGGACGGTGGCATGGTGGTCCACCTCCCGCCTCCACTCGCGGCTGCGCCACGCGTCCGGCGACCTCACGGCGGCCTGGGCGTGAGTCCTCCTTCCGGCCACGGCCGCCCGAACGGCGGGGTCTGCTGCGCTTCCGCCACCGCCCACGACGGCGAATTCCACCCATAGGAGACAGAGCCCGAGCGCGCCGATGGCGAGGAGCATAACGGCGCGCGGGTGTGCCACGCGCCCCGTCGGGTTCATGCCACCCCCCCGCGTCCTGCGCGCGAGGCAGACGACGGCAAATTAGGCCTGATTTCAGCGGAAGCAGGGTCAATTGCGCGAGGAGGGGCGATTCAACGGGAGCAGAAGCGATCGGCGGTGCGGCTGCCGCAGACGAGGAGGTGTACGGGCTTTGGGTTACTGGAGGACGGGAGAGGCTTATGTGCAAAGTGCCATGTCCAAATGGCAAATGGGTGGGGGATGCGAACTTATTTGCGGGCTGCATCATCTGCTGCTTCCATGGAAATCGGAGCTTGAAGACGCGGAACTGAAGAGAGGAGAAGATCGGTTAGCTCTGCGGTAGTGAAAGCGGTAATTCTGAGCCGCTCTATATTGTGAAGTTTGGATGTTGAAGGATCCATTAGGCCATATACAATGCAAAGATGCCTGAACAGACCCTTGACGAACAGAGGATAATTTGTTTTTTTTTTCCTATAAGAGTCTTAATCTACAATGGAGTAAATTAATTTCTGAGACCTGTAACTGTCAATTTCCATACTTAATCAATACCGTTTTAACTTAGGCCTTGTTTGGGTCCTAAACTTTAGACCATTTTAATTTTTAATTTAACTTTTAAGGCTCTAAACAAAAAGGTTTAAAGTTCTCTCTAAAATTTAGCTAACCTCACGAAAACTTTAAGCTTCATAGGTGAGCTAAAATAATTTAAAGTTTTAGTCCTTAACTTTAGCCAACTAAACGTTTGTCTGAAAGTCAAGGCTAAAATTACTGTTGGCTGATTTATTATGAGAGAAAACACTGCAAGGTGGTAGAAAAAGTACGACTAAAAAAACGAACATACACTTTATTAGACAAAAGAAAATCCAAATAGGCCTTTAGCAGCGGACGCAAACTCAAGCGCTCCATCAACCTCCAACGCGGCACAAAAGAGCACAAACTGCATGTAAGTGGCCGCGTTGTACTGCCCTTAGTGAATTAGTAGGCTAATTAGCTAATCTATTAGAGTACTTTCTAATAGTCTTTTTAAAGTCACTCATTAAATTACCATTTTAGAGAGCTACTTAAATAAATATCATTATTTATATCTTTTCATCCTCCAATAACATCTCTATATCTTGTGTGTACTCTAGATGGCCTCTTAAGAGCTACTAACATAATTCTCCATCTTTGACTAGTGAGAAAGTCCAGAATAAAGAATGGAAGTACTTGGAAAAAAAATTCACCACAATCTGCATCCTACCAAGAAGAAATGATAAAAATGTGTTCTTGAAGTTGCTCTTAGTTGACTAATAGTTTTTTATTAAGAGGAAATTAGCTTTGAGAGGGTGGTTAATAACTTTTATTAGCTACTACCTTTGTTTTCAAATAAAATTAATTTTTAGAGTTGTCTTAAATTGTATCTTTTATATTTGACTAAATTATATAATAAAGGCGACAATATTTATAGTAATACTATTAGTATCATTAGATATACATAATAAACTATATTTTTCATATATTCATTTTTTTATATTATATAGGAGATTAGTGTCCCAAGTTTGCTGGGTGGACCAAAAGTGGCCCAAGTTTGCTGGGCTGACAAATACACAGAGCCCGACGTCCGGCTGGGCTCGCTGATCGGCCTCCAGACTCTACACGCCCACACGGCCACACGCCTGGCTCTTGCGCACTGCGGTTCCCGTTCCCCTCCATCGATTCGTCTCATTTCCAGTACTCCGGGGCGGCTCAACTTGTCCTGCACATGGCGTCGGCGGCGATCCTCCGGTCCGTCGCCCGCTCGCTCCGGCTCCGGCAGCCCCTGGAGCAGCGGTGCCTGATGGAGCGAAGATTCCTGAGCAGCTCCGTGCACAAAGAGGTAACCGATCCTCTCTTCCCGCTTCCTCCTCCTCCCCTTGGTGCTTGACTGTTTAGGGCATGTAAACTTGTGCGACTTGACTTGAACGCCATTGGTTGCTGGACTAGGGCCAGGAATTGCGAGTCTAACTATGTGTTATGTTGATCTTGGAACGCTGCTGTCTTGTCTACAGAAAGTTCATTCTTTTGGGGCTTTGCTAGTTTGCTGTACTTGGATTCGTCTGAAATTGTCGAAGTTCTTTATTCGAATTTAATTGTACGTCAGCTTCTTGTTGTCTTACTCTTCCGCCATTGCTGCCCATTGAGTTATGTTTGGGTTTAAGGTTAGGGTTAGGTTTGTCTGGGTCCGTTGTACAGGGTCCGTCGTAGAGGAAGGGAGGCTGGGGCCTGGAGGTGGTGGCTAGGTCTTGAATCAACATCATATCCTTTCTTCACCTGTGATCAATTGCAAACCAAATTTGATACTATGAAACTCTTGTCTTGATTAAGACTTGATGGGTGCAATGACATAGATGAATTACAAGGTCTTGAATAGACAAAAGTGTGGAACCAGAATGTGCAAGTGCTTCACCTTGATCATTTGAAGTGAAAAAAGATTTTGTGAAACTCTTGACTTTTTAAACAATATATATAAATCGCATGGGTGTAAAGGTGAAGAGAATGACGGCTGTTCTGATTTATAAAACTTAACCAGAATAATTTGTATTCTGAAACTGAGGGACTGCATACCAAAACATGGCGGTATCCCTTAACTGAATTTTGACACAATCCATTCTCTGTACGTCTGCAGAGATATCCCTCCTCAGGTACTCATTCAAGAGAAGCTATGGAACTGAAAAGTCGTGTCAGCGGGAAGGAAGATGTGTATGAACGATTATTAGTGAAGATCGATAAGGTTTCCGAGGGATTGGATGAGCACCTTCGTCTTCTTAAGCAGCTTGAGGTTCAGATGAAGGAAAACAAGTAAGCATAGTCAACATGTATGCGGATTTACTTTGCTTTTTAAGTAAGCATAGTCAACATGTATGCGGATTTACTTTGCTTTTTTTTTGTTTCCCTAACCTAGATCCTTTTGACCTATATAGAAATGGCGGAGTGATAGATCTCACACCATGGATCCTGTCAGTACCTGCTTCTTTGATACTGTTTGCCCTTTACAATTATGTACAAGGATGACTGTCTTTGAAGGGTTAATGTCAGGAGGGCGTTAATGTGTGATGCAAAACTCTGTTTCTATGTTGACCTGTATGAACTTTATGTTTCTTTTAGTAGAAGTAGGGTGATGCAGTGCCTCAGATGTTTGATGGCATAAAACAATTTGTGATCTGCGCCTGCCCCCACTATATACTAAATGCTTGTTATTTTCACATTGTGCTGATTGCTGAACGTGATCAGGATTCATTGGAAAGTTTAATTGGCCACACACCAAAATTCGGTATGGATTTATGGCCTTATGGGAGCTGTGTTTATAGGTTACAACCCTTTTTGTGATGGAGTTGAGCAATGACATCAAGCTTTGAACCCCTGGTATTTTGTCAGCGCTTAGTGACAGCTACGCGTGTTTCTTTGCCAGTGTTTGTCCACTACATGAATTTGCATCAGGTTCTGCTTTTGTAAAGAAAACATAGACGTTGGAGGTTATGTACATGGATTTCAGAAAATTGAAGCACGAGTCAAAAAGGACCTGCCAAAACATTGAGGTTCAGGCCCTTTTTTCATGTGAGATTGGTCCTCAGAAACCCAATCCATATGATTTTTGACAATTATATTCCTTTTTTATCTAAAGAATCTCTACAGGACAATTATTAAGGATAGAATCTTGCAGAATTTCTGTAAAATTCTTCATCCAATGGTTGTCTAGAGTTCTTGTTTTTTTTTGCTAAAAGTATTTAGGGACTGCCATCATATATTGATCTCCGAGGAACTGGAAACTGGGGAGTTGGAGTGTGATTTAACTCAATATTCAACGCTCATGTTCATCCAATATAATCCCCTTGCCTTCCTGATTCAGTCTAAAGACTTCAAGTAAATGCCACTGCCAATGATGATAGAACCACGCAGCAACACATTTCTATGTATAACACAGACAAATCATGCATGCATAATCAGTACTTCGTCATCTTTGGCTAGCAAAAAATCTAGAATAAAGGATGATATTATTTGGAGATCTAATTTTAAAGGTTGTCGAAGAGTTTTTTTTATCAAAAATCTTTATTTCTGTCAGTAAGGAAGCATTATGTTTCTCTAACCCGTCCTCCGGCTCCGCCTTTTCTGATCTTCAAAACTCCTGCTTCGCTCTCTACTCATGGAGATGCAGTGCAGGCAAGCCCTCCAAATCGCTATCGACTCCACATCTCCATTGATGGTTTGGGTTCTGTTGCCCTTGGGCTCCAAAAGTACTGAAACACCACGCATACCTTAGCTTAGGACAATCGCAATGTATTAGATACTAGTTTATAGAGTGCAATCAACACCCATGTAGATCTAATTTTTCCAATGCACAGTTTCCATATTAGTTTTTGTGGGGAAGCAAAAATTAATTGTGACAATTAGCCTTCTCCAACAATTTGTCATTTGACTTTGGCATCCTTAATTTTTTTTTTTGGCAAACTACAAAAAAATGCTCTCCATTTCAGATAGAAAAAGGTGAGCAAGAAGGGGGAAATCATGAACATTTTTCTACTCCTGTCATAGTTTTTTTTAAAAAAGTGTTTATTATAATTGAGTGGAAGCATAAACTAACCATAACAATAAAATGAAAAATACTACGTAGCTAATATATGGGTCCACGATTCAGGTATTTGGGAAGTTAAAATTGCAAAACTATTGGAGGTGGTCTCTATTTTGCTTTCATATATTAATTTGGAGTTGTGTTGGAATGCTCTAACCAAAATGGATTTGAATGACACCACTAATGGCTTGTAGATTGCCACAAAGATCAGCAAAGAAGCTCCTCTCAGATAGGAACTATGAAAAATCTTTGGTTCCCCTAATCCAAAAAAAAAATACAAGGTACAATGACCTTATTATAAAACAAACTATTTCTAAAACAAACTATTTTCTCTGTTTCAAATTATAAATTAGTTTGATTTCTCTAGATGCACAAATTTTGCTATGGTCTAGATATAGTGTATCTCTAGATGCATAGCCAAACATAAATAATTTATAATTTAGAAAGAAGGGAGTATAAATTGTAGCCCTCCAAATCGCTATCGACTCCAGCACATGAGCTCTGATAAGAAACAATAAATAAAAATAAAAAAACACAAACTCAACCGGGGGTAGTGGCTACACTATATGACACTGTGTATCTATACTATACTCCTAAAGCTAGACAAGGAGCCCTCTCTCACAGATCACTGTTCATGAACAGTTCCCCTTCACAAAACAGTGTTCTGGTAACAGTAAACCCGTTAAAGAACATTACAAGTCCGTTAAGGAACAGTACAAATCCATTAAGGAACAGTACAACCCGTTAAGGAATAGTAAACAGAATATTACAAATCCATTAAGGAACAGTACTACCCGTTAAGGAATAGTACTACCCGATAAGAAACAATAAACCCGTCTAGAAACAGTTACATCCGTTAGTGGCCCTCGGCAGTGCAGCGTTGCCGAGAGGGACGCCGGAGGCAGCGCCGATGGGGGCGGCCTCGGCAGGAGCGGCGACGGAAGTGGGCGGGGTTGGGGGCGGTGGGGGTTTTTGCGATTCTTTAGGAGAAGAAGTCGAGGCTAGGAGGGATAGGGATGATTTTTCAGTTAAAGCGAGAACGTTCGGGAGGCAGCGACGTGGATAGTAGATGCTCGTTGGGGCCTGATCTGACGGTGTCTGCCTGGCTGGTTACAGTAAACCCGTTAAAGAACAGTACAAGTCCGTTAAGGAACAATACAAATCCATTAAGGAATAGTAAACAGAACAGTACAAATCCATTAAGGAATAGTATAACCCGTTAAGTAATAGTACTACCCGATAAGAAACAATAAACCCGTCTAGAAACAGTTACATCCATTAGTAAATATTTACATAACGAGTTAAAAAAACCCGCTTACTGCCCCGTACGAAAGCATGGGGGCACCTGCTAGTATCATGTTGTTCATTTTGAAGATACTTCATCCCTTATATGTTATAAGACTTTTTGGTTTTTTTTTTACATTTTTTTTACTATGCATCTAGACATATTGTATATCTTAGTGCATAACGAAAGCAATATATGTAAAAGAATCAAAACGTCTTGTAGTTTGGAACCGAGAGTAGACTATTTGCGATTCAAAAACATCAGTTTGCAACTTCAAAATTGGGGCAAGTTACAGACTTGTACTCATAAATCACAACCCAAGAGAGAAGGACATTTAATCTTCCCCAATGTCAAATTTAAGAAGTCACAGCGATCCGATGTGATTTTGTTTTACTTCTAAACTTATAAAGAAGATCATAAGAGGTTTCCTGCTCGTGGTCTCACCTCCCACGAAGCAGTTCAAACTTCAGAAACAAAACTAGCGCAGGGCGGCCAAAGCGCATTGTACTTAAATTACTTTTTTCTTAATAATACAGCGACAAACAAACTTTTTTCAAAAGAACATCTTATTTATTTGACTAATAAGTTATGGTTAAAAGTACTATTCGCTAATTTATTATAAAAAAACACTTAGATAAACTCAAGCGAACATATTATCCTCTCCTAGCAGCAGTACCTTGATATCACACAACACGTCGTGGGACAATGGATGCTAACACATGAGTAACTGACAAGTGGGCCCATGTCCACTGGTGGATGGAGATTATTCTACTGAGTTCTGTTCTGGTAATTATTTGGAGAAACCGCTGATCTGTCTCACTCACTGTCTGTGCGAATGACCTCGTTTGCTTCCACCTCTGTAATGCACAAGTGCCTTCCCGGAATCACACACAAAGCACTTGTAAATAAAGCACTTTTATTTTTAATCTCACAAGCCCCGCTAATATTGTTCCCCTCCCTTCCCCTCGCACCCATCCACCACCTCGACGCTGTGCGCCGCAAAGCGATGGCGATGGTCACTACTGAAGCGGCCGCCGCCGCCACCACCGCCGCCACCGCAGCCGCAGAGAAGCCGCAGGACGTCGAGAAGCCGGACTACGCTCCCTACAACGGCGCTTCCACCACCGCAGATGGCGGCACGGGCGCCCGCGCCCGCCGCGGCGACGGCGGCGGTGGCGTGGTGGACTCGGTGGTGGCGCGGTGGCGGCGGGAGGACATGCTCGACAAGAGCCCCCTCGCGCTGCATGCCGCGGCCGCCATCTTCGCCTTCGTCGCGCTCGTGCTCGTCGCGTCCAACCAGCACGGCGACTGGATGCAGTTCGACCGCTACCAGGAGTACAGGTGCGCCAGCGGACGACGGTTGCTCGGGGTTCGTTCGAGCTCGGCGTGCTCTTCGATCCGTGTTTATTTTTGGCTTATTGTTGCGTCTTCTGTCTCTCTCCCTAGGTACCTGCTTGCAATCGCGTCGCTGGCGTTACTCTACTCGCTGGCGCAGGCGGCGCGGCACGCTCATCGGATGCGCGGCGGCGTCGATCCCGTCTCCTCAGCGTCTGCGAGGCTTCTCGATTTCGTCGGTGATCAGGCGAGTGATTGCTTCCAACTTTTAGCCTGCAGCTAAATCTTGTGCTGTCGTGCTGACATAAGTGTTTTGCTCAATCAACAAAAGTCCGACGTGTTTCTCGATTTGGTCGATATTCCTGCTCAGTGAAGGAAAAGGGAGAGTTGGATGGAGTGGGGGTGAAATGTGAGTGCAATTTATAAAGTGATAAGCAAGAGTAAAGGATCCAGTACAGACATTCTACTTCCATGGTAAAGAAACACATCAATTCAGTAGTAGCGTGTAGTAGAATTTTGTCCAATAGCTTTTATCCCCATCTGAGCAATACAAGAATGGTGCGACTAACTTTGTGAGAAGAGGCATATCACCTTTAACTGTTGGATCAGTCAGATTGGTCCGTGATGCTCCTTTGCCAGGCACACCTTCAAGTCTTCAACTAGACAACCTTATACCCCTTCAGTTTCTTTTTGGAAGAAACTAATAAAAAGGATAGTGGGCTAGAAGCTCTCAAGAATGATCCAATAATGTGGGCAATCTATATACTAGTACCAGCTCATGACAGGCCAACAGCAGCAATCATGGTAATGTGGTGCCCAGTATAGGGAGATTGGAGTGGTTGGACCAAACTTTGAAATGGGCTTGAAGTTGGGAGTATGTTTTGAATCTTCAGTTGGTTGGAGATAAGTACTGCATTTCAAAAGTTTGTTCATGATGCCCAATGGATTATGCTTAAATACATTGAATTACTCTGGTGCCAACAATGAAGTTTGAAATATCTGGGGGACCATTTCCACTTGAGGATATGACCCTTGGGCCTGCCCTCCTTCGTTAAGTTTTTTATGGGTGGGCCCTGAGGATGGGTGGTGGTGGTGGTGGGGTGTGTGTGTGTTTTTGTGGGGGGGGGGGGGGGGGGGATCAGGTTTTGCAAATAACATGACTATTTACAGTTCCACGTGTTTCTTGCTAGTTTCCTAGCTTTAGATCTCAAATCTCATGAAAAAAAAATCCCTAATATTTGAATCGGTGTCCCTACTTATTGTAATAAGGTCAGTTAAAAGTTAGAAGTAGATTTGCTGGAACTTGAATTTACGTTCCAGTGCATACCTAGATTTTGTTAGTCAAAGGGAGTTAGAATAACAAGGTTCATGGGATGTATGTCTATGTGGCACTACATGAAGTAACTTTCATGTCATGTGATGTATTCTTAAACAGTTAAACTGGCTAAGAGGGTTTTGTATCAAGGCAACGGATCTAGTGAAACTTCATGCTTATCCATTCTTAGATTCTTTGATCAGGACTCAGACGCTTATCTATTTCATGTCATGATCATTTCTAGTGCAGCAAGATAACAAGAAACAGTTTTTTTTGGTTGGCTGCAACTTCGTTCTTTCAAGACATTCTTTGTACTAAACTTGATAGTCACCAATCTTCTTTAGACGAAATTGATTGTGGTGTTTAAATGATATAACTGAGCTGACAGATCTGTGAGGTCGTTTGCAGGTAGTTGCATACTTGCTGATGTCCGCACTGTCAGCTGCCGTCCCCATCACGAACCGCATGAGATCTGCAGTTGTCAACAACTTCACAGATGCAACTGCTGCAGCAATCAGCATGGCTTTCTTTTCATTTGTAGCTCTCGCCTTGTCAGCAGTGGTTTCTGGTTACAAGCTCTCCAAACAAACATACATGTGAATCATCGTTGTAGAAGTAAAACCCATTGGGTGGAATATTCATTATGGATTGCTAATCCAAAGAAGAGAAGCCTCTGATGCTCCTCTTCAACTTGAAGGTCATCTGTTATGTGCTACGGTGATTGTTGTTGCTTGCAGTAGCTTCCATGTGTGTACATAAAATTATATGCGGCATTCCCGAATATGATTGTTTTCCTTTCTAAGATATTGCTGTCATGATGAGAACATTTAGCTTCTCTGAACATATGCAGAAGTTGAGCTGTGTGCTTGTTTCACGGCTCATAATTTTCCTTGATACCTCTGCAAAATCTAAAACAGAAATGTGTCTAACGTATTCCATTCCTAAATCTAAAACAGGCTAACTAGGCCAAACTAAACCTAAGATGTAGTTGGCTCCGCGAAAGCTAACTAGATCAAAGACGTGCTCCCTCCATTTTAAATTATAAGCTATTTTAGCTTTTATAAATTCTAAGTATTTAGCCGGAGAGAGATAGAGAGAGATCAGCAGATTGGCTTCGTGAGTGACAGCCAAAAGGAGAAGTCAAGTCAATATCCTGTTAATTTCTCGTACGAGATTAATCTTTTGTTGTATTTAGATTTATTCTCGGACTTGAAATTATTTTATGTAAGGAGATCAAGTCTAATTAAATCCAATAAAAAAGTTAGCATATCACCATTAGCACATACAAATTGCATGGCCTGTTGTTTGGGCTTATTTGCTGTTGGTAAAAAAAAAAGAGAAACTGATACGTATATGGTAACAAAAAGAAATGGATACATATATGATTGAAAAAAATAAAGTGATACCTATATGGTAACAAAAAGAAAAGAAAAAAATAAACTGTTGATATATGGTTTTAAAAAGAGAGAAAATGTACATATATGGTTAGAGCATCCCCAACCATTTGGCAAATAGGCTTTGCATTCATATATTTGCAAAAAAAAAGTCTAAAAAACACATATCCGATGATTTGACAATTGGGCTTTGCTATTTTATTAACTTGGCAAATAGAGAGGAATGACTCGCACATATGCCGAGCCACTCCGCGCTTGGCATCGCGTCCCTCGCGCGAAATCCGTCGCCCCCGCACGTGGTCGCGCGACTACTCCCTTTTTCCACCGCCAGATTTTCTTTTTTGCCAAGTGATTAATGTCAAACCATTGGAGATTGTCTCTTTTCACCTTTGCCATATTTATTTGGGACTTGGCAAACTCCTTCATTTGCCAAACGAACTATGCAAAACGGTTGGGATGCTTTAATAGAAACCAATACATAAATGGTCAAAAAAGAGAAAATGTGAAAATACACAAAAATGGTAAAAAAAATGTGAAAAAATACAAAAAAAAATTTGTTGAGAGAAGACGTAAAAAAAATGTGAAAAAAATACAAAAAAAATTTGAACCCACGCCCTTTACGGTTTGGGATACCTAAATGGTCAAAAAAAGAGAAGACGTGAAAAAATACACAAAAATGGTAAAAAAAAAGGAAAATGGTCAAAAAAGAGAAAATTTGAAAAATACAAAAAAAAATGGTAAAAAAAGAAAATGTGAAAAAATACAAAAAAAATAGATTTGAAAAAATACACAAAAATGGTCAAAAAAAAAGAAAATGTGAAAAGTACAAAAAAAAATGGTCAAAAAATGTTGAGAGTGGGATTTGAACCCACGCCCTTTCGGACCAGAACCTTAATCTGGCGCCTTAGACCAACTCGGCCATCTCAACATGTTTTGTTTAAAAAAACTATTTTTGCCTATTTATGTAATTTAAACAGTCAGATCATGCACAAAATTCGAGTGCTATCAATTATTTTGTGAGCACTTTGAGGACCTAAGTTTAGAAAAAAAATCCATATATTAAATTACAAGTTGTTTTTAGTTTTATTCTAAATCAATTTTATCTAACTTGACCAAGTTTATAGAAAAATTGTATTAACATCTAATACAAAATATATGTATATATTGAATCTTATTTGATGTTGTAGATATTTGTGTATTTTTCTATAAACATGGTAAAAAAAAGAGAAGTCTGACTTAAAAAATAGTACACCTAAATTCAAAATTCCCATGTTCCAATGCTAATTCAGATGGCACTTTTTTCTTGCATGAAATACATTTTTAGGCCCAGCTGGATTTAACCGCTTGGGCATCGAGCTAGGAAGAACTTATTCTCTATGATTAACATCTTTTTACAATGCCCCCTGCCTCAGGGAATCCGAATGCTCATTCCCCCTGTCTCCTTGCAAGAGAGATGTTCTCAACCGGTAAACGATTGAGGCAAAGACCAATGACGAAATGCAGATGTAACAGTGGCTAGCTATGCCATAGAATATCCGGTTCTTTGTATGTTCAGTGAAAACCCAATAACCACTTTCCTGATGGCACACACACACACACAAAGGCTAGAAAAAACAAGGAAACCTCTTAAACATAGCAATAACAATAATACAGTGTGTGTAACTCACATAGTGAAAGAAGAAACTGAAAATACAACAATATCTAGCGATACTGCTAAATAAACAACGAGGCCACAGATGGATTTGTTGACAGAACTGCATCTGAATCTTCAAGTGGTAGATTGTGTTGTTTCACCAGTTTGTAGTTACTGCAGCAGTGCAGGTGCGGGTGTGCCTCCTGCAAAGTAAAAGGATCTTCTCAACCAGTATCAAATGGTCCAAAGAAACGACCAACAGAAAATGCGAATTTACACGGCGTGATAAAACATAGGCCTTTCGACAAAATGGTCCAAAGAAACGATCAACAGAAAGTGCGAATTTACACGGCGTGATAAAACATAGGCCTTTCTACAAATATCGAATTGGATATACAACCTTTGCCTTTCTGTGCTAGGAGAAGTTAAACAGAACAGTAGAATTCCATGAGAACAAGAGAAAAGAAAGTCATATTTCAGGTCTTTCTAATGTTGTTACTTCTGCTTAGATAGGATTACTCCGACCATAACTACAGAATTTTTTGTAGAACCTCTTAACCTTGATCATTGTGACGAGGAAAATTAAATGTCAGCACAAATATGACTAACAAGTATGCATGGAGGTCTAACAAGCTACCATATCTTCTTGATGATATTGTCTAATGAAAATGTTTTTCAGCTGAATGTACAACATACAAATGAACTAACAAATATGCTTCAATTAATTAACTCAATTACGATGCTTAGCTACCAGGAAAAGGGCACATGGAGGTAAATGAAACTTACCCGCCCAATAATGTCAAAATCTCAATTTTTCTTATTTGCATGTTTCCTTAGCATCATCTGAGCCTGAGTCTGAGTCACTAGCATTGTACCCTGCAAAACAAGAACCTGTCAGGTCTAGCAAATAGTAGAAGACCACATGCATCTATACAGTTGTTGGCACGACGAAGACACCAAAGAACCTTGTAAACATTGAAATGAAGGTGGGATATGACCTGGACGTTTATTGCTAACTTTCCAGACTGTAGACCGATATCTTGATGCTTTTTCCATCCAAACTCTTGCCTATATGATGAAGTTGTTGGTCAGTCAAACTTCTGTTGCAAATACAATAGCAATGATCACAGCATCCAACATAGGTGAGCTTAGTGCCCCTCTGGGCTTTTCCTGCTTTTGCAGCTCTCCTGTTGGTTCTTGAAAAAAGCTATAGGTGAGATCAGAAAGAAATGTTCAATGAGATCTTTTCGTCATTACTTTTCATTTTTTTTAAAACCCCATACTTCCACCCATTGGATTTCAAACCTATTCTGTGTTATTGCAAAATCTATTCCCGACTCCAGTGCACAACAGAGATTCACCCCTCTCAATCCTAGCTGTCACATAACAATCTGGTATCAGAGATGCCAAGTTACGATGAGCTGCTGTTGGTCACTTTCTCACCGATGACGCCAGATCAGCTGAATGCGGCCTCCTCTCGCCCTCCCAGCCCTAGCCGCTGCGTAACACCCGCTGTGAACAGTACCCGCGGGTAATGTAGCGCGCCAGCCGCCATCGCTCCCCTCGACTCTCTACACTCAATCCCAACATTCATAACCCATATCCAGCCTTATAAGATTTAAGTTCCAGTCTTTGCATGCAGCTTATTATTCAATTTTTATCACAAGGTCCTGACAACCAAAGATGTTGCAGTCGCAATTTTTTCAGCTCTAGGATGTAGATGTCAAGCACCGAATATGTGATAGAAAGAGGTAGTACCACAAAAATAAATTACAAGCAAGTGCTACTTTCAGCATCTTAATAGCATGGCTAGTACAAAACTGAACAATGCAATCTATAGTTTTATTATCAACAAATGTAGTGAAATATGCTGGAATGAATCTGTCATCTCTATTCCTCGTGTCAGCCAATGCCCCGATTAGACAGGAAGTGTTAAGATCATATTACAGATCACAGTTTATGATATTCATTTCTGTTCCTTTTTGGTTGATGATCATTACACGTCAATTATATATATGCAATAAAAGCCCATAGTTTCTTGCAAAACTACCAGCAACGACACCACTTAACAACTACACAATCCCATTTCCCCACTAGCAAGCGTTGCTACTGCAACAATAGGCAGCAGACCAGCAAGTTGAATAGCTGACAACCTACCTTAGTGACAAGTCACTGAGGAAGTTTTGGAGCCGCCAGCAACTAAAAATTCTAACTAACCGGACCAAAACTGATCCAAAGTGAAACCATTCAATATTCACTAATTGTCATACTCCGAAGACCAAATAACCCAGAACCAAACTTGACTAAGGCAGCCGATTCCACTCAATCTTAATGTCTCACCTTGTGCTCGTTCTTGTTGACACCGTATCCGCTGCGGTACATCTGGCCGACGAGCACCTGCATGGTGATGTCGCCGGCGCGCGCCTCCTTGAGTGCGTCCTGGAACCACCGCCTCGTGCAGTCTGACACCACCTCCGCGAGAGGCACCCTCTCGTCCGCCTCTAGCCCGCACGCCGCCGCCAAATCCCGCACCTCGGCCCGCCCGGAGCTGGCCGCGGCGGCGGCGGCAGCGGATTTCCTGGGCGTATCCAGCGGGGCCGCCGGCGTCTTGGCTGCCCTCCCGGCGGATGAGGCGGCGGCGGTATCGGATGGGACGCGAATGCTGCGGGCGTAAGAACGAACCGCGGCGGCGGCGGCGGCGGCGGCAGGTAGGCGCTTGCCCATGCAAAGGTGGGGTTTTCTTGGGAGGGGAACGGAGGGGGATTTGAGAGGAATGCGGGGGCTTTTGTGCGAAAAGGCGGTGTCCTCCTTTGCCAAAGGTGGAAAAGTTGGTGGCGTGGAAGGCAAGAGCTGGAACATGAGTAGTGGTGAATTTATACTTTTTTTTTTTGCTTTGGATTTCTTGGTTGGATATGGCGACCGTGTGAAGCAATCTTGTGATCACGACACGTGGAATTTCTGTAATAAAAAACTAATATAGTTGAAACAGCACATAGTTATGTGATAGTATTATTTACCGGCAAAACAAATCTCTAATGGGCCACACATAAATCGAATATGGTTCAAGTAAACAGTGCTTGAAGATAGCGTCTTCAACTCTTCATGTATGTATAACTAGAGTTGAGCACCAAAGTATCTTGGCGCCGATGATGGCCGGCGGTGGAGTTCGCTGATGTGTTTTGAGTGCACGGCGGCCAGGGACTTCCTTGTAATTTTTGTTTTTTAGGACTTCTTTGCACTTTTGTCAGGTCAACTGCCTCCATATGTATCTGTATTCGTCTTTGTACGTTTCCCTACCCAGTAAGGCCTTGTTTAGTTCCCAAAAAATTTTGCAAAATTTTTCATATTTTCCGTTACATCGAATCTTTAGACGCATGCATGAAGTATTAAATATAGACAAAATAAAAACTAATTGTACAGTTTAGTCGGAATTGACGAGACGAATCTTTTAAGCTTAGTTAGTCTATGATTGGACAACATTTGTCAAATACAAACGAAAGTGCTACAGTGTCGATTTCCCAAAATTTTTTGGAACTAAACAAGGCCTAATATGGATACGTTTTTATCAAAAAAAGGAAGAGTTGAGCACCAAAGTAGACCCTCAAACAAAAGTAGAGAGCTGTTTTGAAAATCCTGGAGTTATTCTAACTGGGCAAGATCATATCAAATCAAATTTATACTTACAATGCTCTTCTCATTTAACTGTACCATTTCAGCCTTCCCCTATTTAGATGCAAAGTATGTTTAGAGTTTTAGAAAAAAATATCATGGTTTTATATTGCTATGAAGTGTTAAGGTGCAACAAATTTATGGATCTAAAAAATACTACTATTACTGAATTATAGTCTTTTTTAGTTTTATAAACTTCGCAGTAGTAAGTAGACCTCTTTTTCTAGACTATAGTTTTGCTTATATGTGGGTTCTAGAACTTAGTTTCTTAATACTATAATATCTTAATGCCACAACATCTAAACATGTGTAAACCCCAAATTTGTTCTACCTATAGGAGAATGGAAACACTTCTCATGTGAAAGCCTAGTTGGTTGGTTTCTTGTGATAAAACATATCCGTCTACTTCAAGTATATGACTTGACACAGGTATGTTTTATTAACTTTTTTTCTACGGTTTAATAGAATATTATTAAAGTGGCAGGCGATATGATCATCGATAGTGAAACACCTATGCTGATTTGGTAAATCTTAAGATCTATTGGCTCAATCTCTCAAGGTACTTATAAAGGTAGAAGCGTACATAATATATGTAAATGCATGTGTCTATATTATAATAAAAAAGTTCTTTTACCGCTGAGAGTATAACAAAAACAAAAAATCTAACTAGACAGTCAAAACAAGTTAAACATACGAGGACTCAACTATCATTATACTCAACGCATTCAAATTAGCCTCTTATATCAAAGCTAATTTGAACTCAAATTGGTACTTGCATCAGTTGCAAAGTCAAGTGCACGTGGTTTGAAAGTTTTCTTATGCAGTAATAAACAGTCTTGCAAGGTACTCGTGATCCCTTTGTTCCATTGGAAGCGGGCTTTAGAAATGGTGAAAGGAACATACAATTCCGATAACAGGAATAGAGCAGTCCACTAGACTATTATGATCAAGAGGACACTGGATAAACAGCTTTAATTATCCAATGGCTTGACCATGCATTTTTTTTAAGCAACGCATGCAAAATAAAAAACAGATTTGACTCAATAATTTGCTAGATAGATTCAATGTATATATGCACTACAACTACATGGATCAGTTTTCTAACAAAAATAAACAAATCTGTCACGAACCAGAACATAGTAAAGTCATGCTTACATCTCTGTGTATAACTCCAACTAAGTTTGCACTATTTGTATGTTTGTTCCAAAACTGTAACGTATTATCAATCCCTTCATTTAGTTGAGTGATTCAGTTCTAACCCCAAATTTGTATGATAAAAAAAATGGAGTGAACATCTCCAGAAAGAGAGTTGCTAATGTTATTTTGTAGACCATAGAGATGATAATAATTAGTACTCCCTCTGTTCCAAATTATAAAATGTTTTAGCTTTTCTAAGTACATTGCTTTTACTATATGTATATATAGATAGATAGACAATATATATCTAAGTGCATAGCAAAAATTATCTCTAGAAAACTCTAAAATTATCTCTAGACAGTATATATCTAATTGCAGCATTTGCATCCAGGGCATATACGTTTCATTGCAAAAATCTGGATCTGTATACCTAAAGGAAGTTTCAAAACAAAGAACAGAGTTTGCATCTCAGATAATGATGTTATTAATTACTCGATTAAGGCAATATTGTCATATTGGAGTAATAGTGAGTTGTCCAATGAGCACAGATGTTCTATAGGTGGACAAAATTGCTGATAATTTGGAATGATACTCTTTCACAGTTCAATGCAAAAGTGCAGGAAACTAAAATACCTTTTTTCTTTTTCCTCTCAAGTTCTATTTACCCCCAGGTAATACGTGGACAAAACTGCTGAACTTAAATGCTGCAAAGGGAGTCGAGATAATAAAACCGAGAGCGTTTCCTCTCCATTCTGTTACCAAATTACAACTTTCAAATATCTTTCAGAATAAAAGACAGAAAACTTCCCTACCAACGGATAGACCTGCCCAGCTTTTTTCTTAATTTCCCTACCAATGAATAGACCTGCCCAACTTTGTTTTTCAAGAATAGACCAGCCCAGCTTTTTTTTTTCAAGAAACCTGCCCAATTTCTCCAATCCAGCAGTCGGGTACCCTATCTGATGACCCTATCTGATGGCCCGATAAATAGGCTAGTTGAGGCTTCTATGGGCAGTGGGCACAATCAAACCAAAATATCGCAACGACCAAAAAAAGGAAAAAAGAAAAAAGAAAGAAAAATGCATCACAAGCATTACATTGCTCAGGGACAACAATGCATCACAAGCATTTCATAACCCTCAACCATTAATATACAGGGACAACAATGCAATAAGAAAATGCAAAATCTCAAAAGGTTATAAAAGCACAATCCAAGCGAATACTTGTATAATTGCAATCCATAGGAACATAATAAACCGTGACATCCAACAGACACCAAACTGACGACACCACACGCAGCCAACCACATAGGGTATGCTGCACCACACGACAATTAACAGTTTTTTAGATATCATCACTACGCACACTGACACACGATCACACCAGACAAGCAAAAGGAACATAATTGAAATATAATATCAAGTGCAGCATGAGCAGCAGTAGAGCAGCATCCTCTCTTCAGTCTTCACTCATCGTCCTCTTCCTCAGACTCCGCGCTCTGCAGCCACTCAACGAAGGGCTTGGCGTTCTTGATGACCTGGGAGTCCTTTCCAGCTGCAACAGCAGCATTGTACCAGTCCACGATGGTTTCTTCCTCCAGGATATCTCCATCGTACAGGGCTTTCAGGACAACTGGTACCTCCTTCAGTGCCTCAGGGTTGCACTTGCCACCAAAAGCCTCAATGGCCTGAACCAGCAGGGTCTGGGCACCCTCATCTGGCACAGCAACTGTAAGGTACTTCTTGTTCTTCACAACCTCCTTCGCGAATCCCTTGCCTACACCATCAAAGAGAGCCTCGAGGAGAGCATTCATCACATCCTGGGGAGGAAGGGTTGAGGAGGCCAGCACAGCCTTGAGCTGGGTAGGGGTAGGAGCACTTCCCAGGCTAGCCTTGATGTCTCCAACCAGTTCTTCATAGGGACTAGGCTTAGCGACAGCAGGTTTCTCATCAGGTATTTCTTTTGCTGAACCATTAGCAGTGCCATCTTTGTGGGTTGCCTGTTTCTTCTTCTTCTCAGTCTCCTCAGTGGACAGCATCACCATTTCAGCAGTTGCTGCACTAAGCTGCTCCTGCATGCGCTGCTTCGCAGCCTCGATAGAAGTGTCAGTCTGCCACTGGACATCATCATCATCCTCTTCCTCATCTGCAGCTGCATGGTCACCATCACGACTGCGAGTTGGAGAGGTTGAGTGGTCCTCATCAGAGCCAGCAGCAGTAGCCTTCTTCTTCGAACCCTTGGCAGTGGACTCCTTGGAAGATGCACCACCCTTCTTCTTTGCATCCTTCTTCAGTTTCTTCTGCTCCTCATCAGCAGCCTCACCTTCCTTCAGGCGTTCCTTCTCAGCTCTCCTCATGGCCTTCTTGTCTTTTCCTCCCTTCTTCTGTTCTGGTGGGTTTTTCAGGATGAAGGTTGTGAGCTTGTCCCTCATGTCAACATCTGAGACAAACCCACAGGCTGCACATTTCAGTGATATCATCTGTGTCTTTGAGATGAGAATCTCAGTCTCAGGATTCCCACATCCATAACACTGGACATACTTCTTGATGAATACCTCAAGGAGACCAGCCAGCTTTGCAGTATCATGAGCCCCATTAACCAAGGAAATCCCTGTCTTCTCATCAAATTTGGACTGTGCACCAAGCTCACATCCAAAGTACTTGGTTGTGTAGGAAGCTGGCCTGGCAAGTGCTTTTGCTATGTCAACCATGTTCACAACATTTGTCTTGATACCATTACCACGACCTTCTATCTTGGTGATCATTCTGGGCATCTTGTACCTGTAGAAGGCATCATCCCTGTTTGAAGCACCAATGTTTTGCAGTGCCATCTTGGATAAAGATCTATGAAGTTGGTGCTATCAGATGTGACAAAGTCCAGAACCGAGAGTAGCTGTTGATCCTTCGAGAAAATCAAGTCGACTCTGAGCACCAGCAAATGACACCTCAGAACAAGGAAACCAGATGGGCTCTTGATGCATGCAGTGGAACGGAACCTTGTGCCTTTTCCTCGTCGCACGAGAGTACTCTCCCAGCAATCCCAAATAGAGCAAAGATTGTTCAGACATAAAAGAAGCAGCAACTCCTAAGCCCTCCACTTTGTCAGACTGCAGCAGAACAGTTGCTGCTACCTGGTGCAGCATAAACAGAGGATTGAATGTCAGAAAGAGATCATACAGCACCAATGTGTATGGGAACACCCAAGCTGAAAGTTCCATTGTAGGAAGGACAGCATATTACATTGTATGACAGAATAGCTAGTATTATGAACTGAGAGCAATTCAACCACGTATACTGATGGGCAACTAAACAAAATTAATACACTATCACCCAGAACAAAGAGAATATGATTTGGTTCAGAAGTATACATGGAGATCCCATCATTCATCATATTACTGTGTCAATTAAGAAAATTGTATCTCCTGGATGAATGCATTTTTAGTTTGATAGCTCACCAGCAAAGGAAACAATGAACTAAAAACAGCTGGGAAATAACTCCTAACCAAGAAACCAAGTCATTGCATCCCATGTGCAGAAGGTGATGGTGAGTACAGAAAACCACACCAGCATATAAAAGAACTAGTACATAGGTCATTATCATCCTCAACACTACAATTGCTTGGCAAAAGATACATTATCACTGTCAAATATAAAATAAGACAAGCTAAACCCAAACAATAATAAACAACCAAACACCTTTCGAAACAGAGCTAGAACGCACATATGCCTACCAACATAAACCACAACATAATCAGCTGCAGGCAAATCCAAGTGCAGATATATTTTAGGATCCGAAATATTGTCACCTATGCAAACAGAGCTGCAACACGTATACACAACAAATCTACACCCACAGTTAAAAAATTCATTAATCTGGCATAAACTGAAATCGAACACAACATAGCATATTACATGAACATTAACTTTTAGGATCCCAATTAATACCTATCCAAACAGACTCCCAACGCAAATATACAACAAATCTGTTGTACACGCACAGTACAAAAAATCACCAATCCAGCATAAACCAAAATCTGACCACAACCTAATCCGGGTGGTGTGTGTTATTAAATCCTAGTTAGATTCCTCACGGATACTCAAACCCGAGGTGGTGTTCCGTGTTACCAAGCAAACGACCTGACCTGTTGTAGATGGAAGCGTGGAGGAGGGAGCCGGCGAGATGCGCACCTGGTTGGGGGAGGTCTGGCCGCTATACGTGAACGAGCTGATGGGGAGCGGGAAGTGGAAGCGGAGCAGGGAGGACGGCGGGGTTGGGGAGAGGGCTGGCGGCGGCGGCGGCGGTGCGCGGAGCGGGAACCGAGTAGGGCGAGCGGTGGAGCCGGGGTTGGGGAGCGTTTTTTTTTCTTCTTCTTCTTTTTTTTCCAAGCAGTCGGTAGTGAGAGATTAGAGAGACGGAAGGGCCGATGGACGCCTCCTTTTAGCCTGGGCAACGAACGGTGGGAGGGGGACGGGGAAAAAAATCGCGTGATGCAGCAACAATCGACGTGGCTTCGTAAGGGAACGGATCTGATATACACAAATATACACACAAAAAAAGGAGGTATATGGTAGATGGTGGATTCACATTGCCTGTTTCAGAGTCAGAGACCTGTACAGTCAAGTTGCTTGCTCTAGCAGCTTCAGATTTGTCCAGAACAATCATGCATGCTTCTTTGTGTACAATCACAAAGTCACAAAAATCAAACTAGTCCTAGGAGGCATATACAATCTAACAATCCTCACCAAGCACATCAAATTTTCAGGAGGCGCATCGAAAGGTATAGTAAACATGTGATGCCCAGCGCAACTCGTTACAGATAGTACAGTAGAGACTCATACGTTTGCAGTTGCAACGTTGCTTCTATCCTGCCCATCCATGGACATCACCTGGTCCAACTGTGCTAAGTTGGCTCCATTCTATATTTTGCTCCATGCAAGAACAGGGACACAAAGGTCTGGATCGACGCAAAAAAGCAGAAGCCCAAATGAATTGCTCTGAGGGGAGAGCCAGCTACTCACTCCAGCTATCCTCGTCATCGTCATCAGCAACAGCCTGTTTCAAAAGAAATAATTATCGTTTAATCATAGATGATACAGCTATGATCGACTGAAATTGTAGCTAGGAAGAAATGGAATGACTTGTAACCTGGCGAATCGCTTGGGCTCTCTCTAGAATGGCCACCACTTGCAAGTTCGTTTTTGGACCACCCATTACATTTGGTCTCTTTGCAATAACAGGCTTCAAGTTGAAAGACTGTGAAACAAGTCAAATTGGTTTAAGGCATTTTTAGCTTAATTTGATTGTATTTGCTTTCATTAGAAAAAAAATGTTGTAATGTCGGTGATGTGGCTTAATGCACCCTACAAGGATTACCTTGTTCTTTATCTGTTCCAAAAGTGTGTCCTCATCTGAAAGCTGACTCGAAGGCTGAACCAAAGCTGGAGCTCTTAGCTATATAAAAGGGTAAAAGAGAGATGGTCAGGTGAGGATATTAATAAAATCATTTAAAACGAAATATGAAAGAGTCCAAAATACCATGCTTCTGTCATGAGAAGTAACAGGAAGTAGAGGATATCTAGGTGGTTTTGGCACTGCATGAGTTGGTGATTTTGACGATTCCTCTTCTAATGCAGAAGAAAACTCCCTTGTCTTGTCATCACAATCATGTTCGTCGTTTTTCTGTTCTGCTGGCAAGTCAGGATTCAGCATACAATCCTGTTTAATAGCACCATTTGGTCTGTTTTCTTCTGAATCTGCAACTTTGTCACTACCTGCAGCTGGAAATTCCTTTTCCTTATAATCTGCAAAAATTTCAGGCTTCTGGCTGGTCTTTTGTGCTGACAAATCAGAAGTGTATATGTCATTGCAAACAGAAAGTCCATTGCTTAGTTGGTGTTCTCCTTCTTGTTCTTGTATGAATTTTATATTACCAAACACTGACCATGCCTCTTCCGGAACAACTATAAGCTCAGGTAGCTGCAATGTGTGCACATTTTCACTTTTTACTGAAGCAACTTCTGACAAGCATTCAACTTCTGACGAGGGAAATGGATTAGAATCCTGGGCATCATAGTCCTCTCCCTCCTGGTGGTGATTTTCATGACAATCCATGTTAAGGGTTTGATTTATCTCATGATCACTAGAAATAGTTGCCTGCACTACTTCATTCTGCAAACTCAAGCCTTTGTGTAGACTCATTTCCTGAAGAACCCAAGCAGCTTCACTTTCTTGTTGTTTTACTGGAGGTTTTGGCCTTGGTGGTCTTCCGATCTTTGCAGATAACGGTGATGACCCTGTCTGTAGCTTGTTTGTTCGCCACTGCATTGGTGGAAGAGGTGGAAGCGGTGGCGCATCTTCAGAAGAACCATTTTCTTGTGCATTTCCATTAGTTGGATGAGAAGGAAGGACATTGAATGACTGCTGCATCGCACCATTAAGCATCCAATCGAAGCTTGAGATGACAGACGGTGGAACATCTCTGGAGTCAGGAGCTAGTGGATCTCCAAAATCTTCAGTACTGCTATTTAATGAATTCGATGGTTCCTGATACACAACTTGATGAAACTCATGCTTTTCCTCTGTGCTTACAGTTAGTTCTGGAGTTATAGCCGCAGTGGTTGAGCTGCATAGTGAAGCTTGCCCATTTTTCCCTACAATTTCATTGCTGCCAAGAATCGGATCTTGTCCAAAAGTAGTTTTTGGATGTAAATAGTACTGTTCATTATCTGGCATGGCAAGTTCTCTGTTGATTACTGACTCAGTTACCACATTAGGTAGATCAGTATCCGTAAATGCTTCTGACAATGTAATATGCTCCACTTCAGGGCTATCGATGATCTTACATGCCACTGTATCATCTTCATCTGCGAGAGCGAGTGGAGTTATCCGGCAAGGATCATCTGATTGCTTGGATGAAACCGGTGAAGAGATCATACCATCTGAAACTACATCATCTGAAACTTGCTCTTCTATATACTCGGCAGTTTCATCATCCAATGCATATACATCAGATTTATTGCTTTCCTCAATATCTTCCACATTCACCTGCTCCGTGTAAATGCTGACTTCTTTCAAGTCTTCACACCTATCAGATGCATTTTCAGAAATGACTTCTGTATGAATGTCCTCATTCACTTCCTTGTCAAGATGTTCCTCAAACTTCTCTTGAGCATGCTCCAAAACATGTTTGATCACTCCCGTAGATAAATTCTCATCAAGTGCAGTACTTGCACATCCTTCTTCCTCTTGGGAACTGCAAGATGTAATGATGCCTGCCAAGTAGACCATGTTGGAGTCCTGAAATCCATTTTCTTCATCAGGGACTGAATCGTGTGGACTGTCAGTAGGTGGAACATCATGCTCCAGCTCATGGTTCACTTCTTCCTGCAGGCATTTTCTTGAATCCACATCATCATAAGGTGAATCTGACGGAATTTTGTGCACATCACTGTCCTTAATTTCAGCAGGAGGGTCATAAGTTTCCTGGTACTTGACATCACATCCCACACCGTTTGCTTCGAAGTCATATAAGTCTCTATCTTGAGTGCCATCATACTTCAGTTCAAGGAGTTGCTTCGCCATGTACCTGAGGGAATCAGAGAAAGCGTCATGCTTCTTGGAGAGTTTCCTCGGCAGAATGCCAACTTTTGAAGCAATGAGCTCCATGCTGCCGACATACTTGGACCTCTTGCTTGCTATTTTCTTGAAGGAAATAGTTGCGATGTTGGAATTCTCCTTGACTTCCTTGGTCTTAGTAATATCTTGTGTGCCATTTGATACAACACTGGTGACACTGCCATTGCAGATCTGTTCTTCAGTAGCTTGCTCTCTTATTCCAGATTCTGTAGCATCGAAATCTTCGGTGAGCAATTCCTCCAAGGAGCTAGTCCTCTCATGATCCCAAGAAGCTGGTTTTTCTTTGTCAAACTGTTCCTCTAATGAGCTGGTCCTCTCATGTTCACCAACAACCGGTTTGGTGTGTTGTGTGGAGACAATGGCTTTTTCAAACTGGTTACTCATATCTCTGTTTGGTGAGGCAACATCTGACTTGTCTGTCTTCTGGAAGTTGCTAGTCCTCGATGCCATGGTGTTTTGAGCATTGGAGAATCTATTGTCTGAATCCATCCGATCGAAGATACATTGTCCATGGCCCCTGTGTTCCAAATCTGTCTCCACATCAGAATCCATCGTGGTTAATGCATCCATGTAGATATCAAATTCAGAGTTGTAGCCCTTGCTGCTTCCTGCTGACCGAGCATCTGAAGAACGTGACAGTGCTTCTTCAGAAATTGATCTGTTCTTGCGAACAGTGACCTTGCCTTTTTCCATGTTGACAGACGTATCTACCATGATGTCTCTCTCTTCATTGTCTGATTCAGGAGAATCATTCATAGATATATTCACTTTTGAGTGGTCACCTGTGACGAGTTTCTCCTCTGATGAAGGCTTTTCATACACATTCTGCATAAGTGGTCTGAAGCTTTGAAATACAGATCCATTTAGTTGGCGGTACTTCAGTCGTCTTCGGTTTGTGGGAACTTCATCCATAGCTTCACCAGATAAATCTGTCTCCAGTCTACAGAGATGGCAAAGTAACGTTTTTAGAATAAGTTAGCAGAACAATAGCATACTGGTACATTTCAAAGAGTGTAAGAAGAAAGGTACTTGGAGACATTGTCGGCTGCATTTGGGGGTCGGAAAATCTCAGCATTCTGAAGGTTAGGCCTGATTTCCTGCAATGCTCCCATCATTAAGTTCAGTCGAACCAAGTTGTTCTCTCTTGTGGAGCTGATTTTTGTTAAGTGCACAATATAAAAAAAACGTATAGCAATTGGCACAAAAAAATATTAAATCTATTTATTTCCAGCATACACTGGGTCTATCAAATTTCCTGGAGAGTAGTTAACGGTTCTCACTTCAGCTACTGAATATATCTATATATATCCATATGAACTTGTGAGAACTTTGAAGTGTTTATTACCATGGCTTTCAGAGGTCTTCTTTCATTTTGAATTCCTTCCTGCAGCAAGGTAGAACAAGCGGAATCCGTCTTGAAGAATGACGGGTCAGTGTATCTCTTCAAGCACGCCCCCTCGCCACCGATATCATACCTGCACGTTGAACAATGCTGCAACCATCATGATTCAGCTCTTCAGTTGCTACACACTAGAGATAGGTCATCATACTTGTCCAGCATGAAGAGTTTGGGTGGTCCGCGACACTGCTTGATTGAGTCCATGATGAAGCGAGGCGTGTCACCTCTTGTGACAACCCCATGGTCCACCCTTGGATTTGAATGCCAATCGACACCTGCAAAAGGGATTTAATTATGACCTTTACACATGAGGGGGAAAAGCAGGCTGATCTTTTTTTTCTGAAAATTGAGAAGTAATGAAGGATAAGCAACAGAAGAGAAATTTGCACTTGATACTGAACCCACCCCTGTTTGAAGCAATATACAGGTAGTCTCTCTGGCAGGAGTCTTTCTCTAGCAGTGGCAGCTCTGCCTCCAGCTGCTGCACTCGGAGCATGAGGCCGTGCCCTCGCGCAGACGTGGTCATCACCTCATCATACAGTCCGTGGAACACCTGTGCAGCAAATCTGCAGCCATACAATGGGGGGAATTCAGTTGCATCATGGGTTGTTCCTCTCTAAAATTCTGGTTTCTGCAAATGCAGCTTCCTGCGATTCATCATGGTCAAACTTTGGTCTTTCTGTTGCAATTTTTTTTTTCTTTGCTTCAATCTTCAGGTATCAGAAATTAACCAGAGCATTCTCGTATAAATGATGATAAGAAAAAAATTCGGTTTTGTTTTTCCAAAAAAAAAAAAACTTTGCTTCAATCTTCAGGTATCAGAAATTAATCAGAGCATTCTCGCATAAATGACGATAAGAAAAAATTTCGGTTTTGTTTTTTCATTTTTTTTTATTTGTTTCAATCTCCAGGTATCAGAAATTAATCAGAGCATTCTCACATAAATGACGATCAGAAAAAAAATGGTTTTTTTTCCTTTAGAAAGGGCAGCTATTTTTCGGTACAGGGTAGCTAGAAGTGCTTGATGACAATTCACAATTGTAGTACTTATTAGGAACAGAAATATAATGACAGCACAGTGGTCTGTGCTGCTGAGCTAGGACAAGGCCATCAGCAGAGTTAACGGCCTGAAAGTCAAACGTCGAATACATCAATCACCTACCGTTTGTCAAAAAGGAGAAAGGGATTCGAAAACCTACCGTTTTGTTCGTGACATAACATAACATAACAAAAGCATTAGGTGATCTACTACGCCCGAAATCAAAGCAAATGCGATCGGTCCGGGAACCATGACGCAGCAATTCGAAATGCGTGACATCAACAGCTCGTCCAGGGAAATGAAGATGCTCGAATCGAATGCAACCAACGGGCCGGAGCGCAAACCACCACAGAATTAAAGACGAGAACAGCAGAATCCATGTTCATGGCGGACAAAGGAGCTAGAGCGAAACAGGAAGGACGGGGAATGGTGCGGCGCACGTACTCGGTGAGGTCGCCGAGCTGGCGGAGGACGCCGACGAGTCCGGCCATGGCGACGCCATCGAGGACGGCCTCCGGGTCGTGCTGGTCCGCCGCGCGGTACAGGTCGCGGCCGCCCAGCGCGTACTCGTTCCGGACCGTGTGCCGCGACAGGGGCATTGCGCCACGCAATCCTCGAGACGCCTCCTCCTCCTCCTCGTTGCCGTGGTAGCTTTTTGCCCGACCAGGCGACCACCAATTCCGGCAGGAGCGCACTGCACGGCCCCGTTACACTTTGGCCGCCGCCGCTACGCTAACGAAGCCGGCCGCCTAAATAGATTGGCGAGGTGGTGGTGGTGGTGCTCTTGCGGCGAGTTTGCATCAGGGCCGGCGTTTTGTTTCTTCTTCCTCCCGCTCGCTGTCTCGTACTTGCAGGCGCGTCAACAAACACAAAGACATGAGCAAGCAGAGACAGAGAGATAGGGAGGGGTGGGAGACTCGGAGAGGGGAGGGAGGTTTAGTTTTGTGCCTTGATTATGTTCGTGCTGCCTCCCTGGGCTGGGAGGTCAAGCGGGACCCACTAGGGGCGGGGTGGGGTCTACCGGGGGGACTGGGGGGCGCTTCTTCTTCATGCTCTGGCGCGGTGCATGTGAACTGGTTAACGAAGCCCATTTACTGCCGTGCCCGTGTATCGGTTATTAAATGGATGGACTCCATTCGAATCGCAAGGTAATTCTCGTGAGTGATTACTGATTATTAGAGTGATGAGAAATGTATCAGGGTGCCGTAGCCTTGGCACCAGTCATTATCGCTTCATCAATTTTGCAGCGACATCATCGCGCTCTTTTTTTTATAGCCTTTCCGCCACCTTGCATACGCCTTTCCAATGTCACGGATGAGAATAGAGCCAACAAACTGCTTATGTTTACTCTCTGATGGAAACTGCTTGCGTTTTCTATGTTCTCCCGTAGACACACCTCACTGTTTTCTTTTAATTATATATATAGGAGTACTCCCATCATCCTACTCCCGAGAGCAGTTACAGCTACCGATCCCGATGATACCATGCACTTCTTCGCCATGACGTAGTACTGGGCGGCATTTACTTGGAACCCCTACGTATGCGAAAGCTCTTAATACCGTGCTACCGTCAGTACGTATCAACAGCAAATTAATCCAGATTACCCAACCTGTCCTCTTGTCGAGAGGTAAATCCTCCAGGGCAAAAATTAAAGATGCGTCACATGCTCTCTCCCGCGCATTACACGACAAGATCAATATTCACAAGGCTACAAGATTTTGATGCTTGGTTCGCCACAACACAACGGCGCCAGGACCAGCGACAAACCCCAACAAAAACTCAAGCCAACCCAACCGTCCATCTATAACAACCAGATAAGACCAGCACAGTAGCATAGCTTACACGGGTGACGGGTGAGCACCAACAACAGAGACGCACACCCAGCAAAAGGGACCCGGGCAAAGCCAAAACCTACGAGGAGTCTACGACTACGAGCACCACAGCTACGCTTCATCCTACTGCATTGCCGACCGGTCGCGCAACGAACGAACATGCAAATGCATGGCGCATGGGCACACTACACGCACATTCATCGACTTCAAAGCTACTCATACACAAACCTAACAGGCTAATTGAGGGCCACGAAGCCAACAGCAATCCCATAATGGCCAAATAGTAGGAATAGAAGGTTGCACGCCTCCCATTTCATTAGAAAAAAGGCCGCCACGAAACCTACCATCCCACTACTGAAATACGTGTGCAACAATCATGCCTGCGACTACTAGGGTCGACACCTCAGATTCTGGCAATATACTATGGGCAGATACACCTCATTCACCTTGACCAGGGGGGGAGGGGAGATATGGGGGCATTATTTTCTCTTCGCCTTCAAGCGAGAGATACGGCCATGACCCATCCAGCTTCTACCACTGTAGGCAACAGATAATCAAGACAGCCTATATAGGCACAATACCAGACTTGACAAGAGCAAAAGCAGAGTTAACATAAAAAGACTGAGGACCAAACCTGATTTAAAAGTGGCAAGAGTTAAACTTCTAATTTAAGCAAGTGCTTTCCAAAAATACATGGCCGGAAAGTAGATACTGTGGATTGATTCTGAAAGGCAGAACGGAAAATCTTACAGAGTACAGGGATTCCGTGGGGGGTTCTCATTTTTTGGCATAGGATATAGCCATGGGGTTCTCTGGGGTGATCTTGAAGCCCTGGAGAGCCTGCATCGCGACCATGGACTGGCTGTCATCCTCGAACTCCACAAAAGCAATGCCTGGTTTGGCTTCGATCATCCGCACTTCCCTGAAGCCAGGGTACTGCTGGAACAGGATCTGGAGCATCATGCTCGTGGTCTGGTCTGGCAAGTTCTGGATGAAGAGGATGTTGTTCGGAGGAGCAGGTGGCTCTTGTGAAACCTTGCCCAGACGAGACGCTTGATAGCCCTGTATACAAGTTGTCAAATAAGCTCAACCATTAGTAGGCGCATAAAGAAACTAACACTGAGGTCTGGGATACATATTATAAATTTTAGAACTTCAGTGATAGATATTTCATTAGTTGAAGTCTTTGAGATATGAATTACATGAAAGTGAGATGACAATCCAAAGTCCTGTTTCAATTCAGATACATTATTATGCATAAGGATGCCGATCCATTCAGGAAGGCTACTGGACCAATGGAAGAATATGAAATCTTCCTAACTAATCTCCCATTACATCCACATCATGTAAGATGAAGAGTCATTAACATGAGCTTGATTAGTTGATTCTTCATGGCTAGATGGGAGAAATCATGACAGCAGATTTTATCAGCACACGGATGAGCTAATGTACCTAAACCAGAATTAAATACGGGAACACAAGAGGTTTTCTTAGACTAGTCTCACTCTCAGAATATTTAACAAACACCTCAGTGAGCAGATGGTAGATTCTTTTCCACCATGACCACACAGACCAATAAAACTCAAACAAAACTTTACAATTGTAGACAAAATTCATAAACTCCCAATGCTGCCTTGAATCTTTCGCTGATGCCACTGAGATTCGCGTAACAACTGCTACAACTAAATGTTGGTAGTTGAACTCGGTGACCTGTGGATGGGCCTGGTGCTTTGTACTCTAATTTTTTTCCTAGGAAACCCCATCTAACATCACCTATATGCTGATGTTTGGCAACTTTATGTACAGTTCTGAACCTAACAGGTATTGTTTATCTAAATCTTTAAAATACAACCTAACTGTACCAAATCAGTGGCAGGCCTGTCCTCACCTTTCAGGTGACAGGAGTTAGGGCAAAAAGAATTCTGGAAGTACAAAAGTACTATCTGCTAACCTTATTAAAAAAGGATAGCGTTCCACTTTGATTTTCTTTTTCTTATTAAAAATAAATAGAATGGACAAAAGAACAAAAAAAATACTGCAAATAAAATGATAACCACAACAGTAATTAGCAATTCTTAGCTGTCAAGTACAATATAGGCAGAGGTAAATTGCTCATTTAGAAGAGTTCCATGTGAATCTGTGAGGGCAAACACTGTTAAATTCACCAGAATCTTGCAGCTCAAAAATTACAGGATGACTGAGCTATACATTGTCAAAGAACTTTCTAGATTCTAGAAGGGAAGAATTTTAGACAAGGAAGCAACAGTAAAGAACCACAAAGGTCAAATTCAAAGAAAGTTGACACATGACTACTTTGGTTATCCAAAACTTCTGGGTGTTTGGATGCAACAAACCTTTTAGTTTCTATAAAACTATGGTATTGTCAAAACCATAGTCTTTTTTTGGAGTTTTAGAAACTCCATTCAAGACCTCTTTTTTTTTCTAAACCACGGTTTTGAATGATTTTGGCTTATAAAACTACAGTTTCTTGATACCAAAGTTTTCTAAAACTACAACATCCAAATAGGCCACAAGAAATGCTTGAACATAGTCAGATCCTGACATAGTAAGCCTTTATACTTACAGTTGGTCCCTAAAAGCAAAGCAATCTAGTGTAAACCCATTCAGGTAGGATGGAAAGACATTTACCATCACTGTTAATGGTAGTCTTAACCCATGTCACTAGGTCATTCAGAAGAAAACAAAAAACTTTGCAGTGAAATGCATAAGCAGACTTTATATTATGAACACAGAACTAAGCCATATTGACTTTCATGTGTACATGGGCACAAATAAGATGACTCGAACACAGAATATAAACTTTTACTATAGCTAAGTGCAGCACTAAAATAGATGAGGTCTAACAAAGGACAGGCTAAGTGGCCTAGTAGAATAGGCAAAATTCGGTAATGCAATGAAACAACAGTTGTACTAGTACTGTGACAGCCTTATATTGAAACAAAGCATGAAAGCAGCAGTTAAAAGGAAATTGAGCTTCTAAAGCAGAAGTAAACTTACAGTTCCATTGCTTTGTGCAGCAGAAGCATTGGGGCCAGCTTGTTGTGCCTCTTCTGCTCGTCGTTTTTTCTCAGCAGCTAAAACAGAAACAAGAGGTAAGTTGGAAACCTAGTAAGTGCACATGTTTCAACACTCCAAATGTAAAAATAGAGGATAACAAATTAATTCCTGAACACATAACTCAAAAAGATCCATGGCAAAGAAATAAATAAGTTCAATATATGAAGAACTATGACAGAAATAGGATGTAACACAGGATCTGCTTCCCTTCGCCCAACTACTAGCTAGCTGTCCAAACACATGTCCATGGGGTAATAACAGACTCGCGCATACGAAACAGCAGAGGTCATCCTTGAATTAAGAATTCAGGTCCCTAAAATTGCATATGATACTGAAGGCTATTTAGCATCCTTGAATTGAGAATTCAGGTCCCTAAAATTGCATATGATACTGAAGACTATTTAGCATAAACTCCTTCAAGTATATAATTGCACTGATAAGATAGGACCTAAGTTAGAGATCAAGGGTGCGTTTGGATCTTTTACTGGCTACTTTGTATCCTAGGCGAGGAATTGGCTATTTGGCATTGAACAAAGCATTTGGATGTACAGCCATCTTTCTTCAGGGCCTGTGTTTTCCAGCATTTTCCTTATTCAAGCAAGCCACATTGGCTCTCCAGCCCTAACAAGGCTAGCCTTGCCCAGCCATGCATGGTAAGCAATGCCAGCAAACAATCTAGACGTGCCCCCAAAATGGAGGGCTCTCAAGTCTCAAGTTTAGATTGAAGAAGATAAGTGGAACAGCATTTAAGTTCAAGGACATATGTCATAGTTCACTATCACAAACAACGATGAAGGGTTAATTTTATATTTAGGTCAGATATAGAATTACACACGCATTTAATAACCTAACATATAAGCCAGTGTTGTTGATCAACTACAACATCTGATGAAACACCAGGCCTTGTCACATAAACCATAATCTCGGACATAATAGCTGAACGATGTAGATGTAGTTAGAAATTAGAATTACCTTTCTCCTCTTGCTTCTTCCTTTTCTCCTTAGGAGCATAAGTACCATCTTCTTTTGCAATACAATCTGATTTTGTTTTTGCATATTGTACTCGCTGTACAAGGGAAGAAAAATTAAAAAGTTAGTTCTGAACCCTCATACATGACAGAACAAATTTCAGATTTCTTAAAATAATGTGACTAGACGGTAAGATAAATATATGTTTGACCTTAAAGGTAAAGAAACAAGACGCTTCACCAAGAGCACTAGACAAGAATATGTCCTTCAGTTGTTTAGCGTTTAGGTATAAGAGGAATCGAGTGCAGACTTCCTATAAAATAAAATAAAAATATGTGTGCTGATCCAAATCCAAAAATATAAAGAACGTGTGCCTATCCTATCACTCTATGGAACTCAACATTCAATAAAAGTATTGAGAAAGGTAAGCCTTTTCCGCTTCAACACTGACCAGTTATTATGTGCCTGACAACATATAGATGCTCAACTGAGCAATAAATCGCAGAGCAAATTGCAAAACTTAAACTTTTGCAGGCCTACCCTGCACTAATGTCTGGCTTAATACTCAGAGTAGGATGTTGCTACAATCAGCATAAACAAAATGACCAGGAAAAACAAATCCATGATGCACCTCATGACATGAAAAGGAAAAACAAAAGATAAAAGGCTCAGGAAAATTATCAAATAAAATAAAGGTGTGATACCATTTTTTTGCCGTAGAAATCAAAGTCTTGCAATCCACGGAAAGCATTGGTAGCAGCTGTAATTTCGCTAAACACCACCCATGCTTGCCCCCTCAGTTTTTGAGTTTTCAGGGCCACCACATCCAGTATCCTTCCATACTGTGAGCACAGGGCATACAACGATCTCTTCAACTCTGCGCAGAAGACAACATGCATTTCAGCAATGAACAAAACAATGGTTCATGTTTCGATCAATCAAAATAGAGATATTGTATTCATTAACACATTTTGGAGGTTTTGGTCACTGGGCAGTGATATTACTCGGCCACACATATGACTCCCGCTACAGTCAACACTACACCCTGACCTTTTGAGCTGGGTCGTCGCTAGACCATCATGGCAAACCGGCAATTTTCTGTGGAAGAAGGCAATATTCTCCCGAGACCGTGGATCAAAACGCACTTAAGTATGCCACTGGATTCATGAACACAGCAGACTTGGCCCGTGAGACAAGGTTATTATTAAAGCATAAAAGGAGCTCGAAACCTATCAATTTCGAACTCTCCGCAGCCAAAATCTCAAAACATTCAGCATTATCTATCTTGAATAGTACACACGAGGGAGCCAACCAAACCCTAGAGCGACGCCGCAAATACCCAGATCGGGAACCTAGGGTTTTAGGAGGAATTCGGCGTGTGGAGGCGGACGAGAGCGGTACCTTCTTTCTTGACCTTCTCGTTGAGGTTGTTGAGGTAGATGGTCTGGTTCGGGGGGATGTCGCCGGACAGCATCTCCTCGACCTCCTCCGCTGCTGCCGCCGCCGCCGCGCGCCGCCGAAGACGAAGAGACGCAGAGATTGCAGCGGTGCGGGTGCTTTCGGTTTCGGGCCGGGAAATTCTTGCCGCGCGCGAGACCGTCGTGTTGGCTCCTTTCTCTGGTCTGGTCCGATCAGTTCTCTGTTCCGGGGCCCGCTCCAAGTCGGTGTGGGCGAAGCCCGAGGGCCGAGGCGGTGTATTTTGGGCTCGGACACTACAGCTGGCCTGTGTGTGGGTCGTGGGCGGTAACAGTTCTGGGCCGAATAGCGGCCTGGTTTCGGAAACCAGCCCGATTGCTGCGGTGAAGGTTCGTGGCTTAGGCCTTGTTTAGTTGGCAAAATTTTTTGTTTTTTTGGCTACTGTAGCACTTTCGTTTTTATTTGATAAAGATTGAGAGTAAATAGGCTCAAAAGATTCATCTCACAAATTACAGGTAAATTGTGCAATTAGTTTTTATTTTTGTCTATATTTAATACTTCATGCATGCGATCAAAGATTCGATGTGATGGAGAATCTTGAAAATTTTTGCAAACTAAACAAGGCCTTACTGACGCAACTACTTCGATGAATTCTTGAGCCAAACTGATCCACTCAAGAAAAGAAAAAAAACTGATGTGCCGTGTCCGAAACTCTTGCGTTTGAATCAGTCCTTTACGAGTTATACGATATGAAGTTTTGACTTTATTTCAGCTACTACATATTCATCCTCAAGGCCTCATTCTCTTAGACTTGGTGTTTTGCACTTTTGCGAGCCTCGTTTTCGTCCATCTTAACTTTTGCCAAGTCAGGGAAGCGAAGAAAATAGCTACAGGTTGTGTGTAAAACCGAACACCTTATGTCGTCCTCCTTAGAGGTTTGAAATGCTCAATCTTGCTTTGCTTTTGATTACGGAAGCGCTCGCAGGACGACTAGCACGAGTCAAACTTTTTACTGCGTACTACTCCGTATACATCATAATTCAAATTGCCGCCCCTTAATTAGCAGTGTTTACTCTTTAGGCCTTGTTTGGATGTTGTCGTATCCACTTCAATCCATGTGTGTTGGTGTGGGTTGGGGTAGAATTTAGTTCAAGTTTCACTCTAATCCACCTTAATACATGTGAATTAATGTGAATCCGACTACATCTAAACAAGACCTTAGAGGTTCCTATCTGTAGTGTACCTGACTGACCAGGCGTTTCCCAAACAGAGCAGTTCATTGCTTTCAAAGCAGCGGATTTCTTTGAACGGGTGTCCTGGAGCCATGTAACGTCTGGATTGTTTTTCCATTTTCCTCAACAAAGTTGGAAAGCACGCCACGTAAGCCCACCTTGAACGTTTGGAGTTTAGCGCCCAAGTTGCTCTGCTAATCCTCTTAAAAAATCGAACAGTGGCTCTGCTTGATCTTGTTACTAGCTTTCGCTGTCGGGCCTGTTAATTCGGAGACCCAAAAATGTGCTGATCGCCATGACAGCGCCACTTCTGCTTACAGGAAAACGACAGCGCGTTCAAGTGGGGGAGGGGTGTACAGTGTACTGGGTCCGGTGGGCTGTAATTTTAAACCCGGGATAATGCGGCGGTGGCAGTAGTTTTGAGCATTACTACTACTAGTTGTGCTGGAGTTTTGGCATTGTACCAGCTGCCAAGTGTTAGTGGCCAACGATGCTACTGCTAGAGGAAAGCGGATCCAATTTTTACCGTGTCAAAACATTCTACTAGCATGAATGCGTTGTTTGCTAGTTACCCATGAGCTTCATTTCACATCATCTATATCATCATCATCAGACATGGGCGTTGCTCAAACAATGCAGGAGGGCCAGTTGCCAAAGCAGCCAGCCCGGCCATGCAGCGCGTTCCTGGAAGCTGTTGGCTTCGTCGGATCCATGCATCAGATCACTCGCTCTGTCCTGGAATCCTGGAAAGGTTAGATTTTTCTTTTTGCGCCCGCTCGCATCTCAGGATCATATCAGCCTGCACTGCAAGTCTGCAATAATGCGGCCTGGAATGATCATCCATGCATGGCTACGCTGTTGCATTGTGGCTGTGCAAGCCAATCTCTCTCATTTGCATCGCAGCATCCTCTCTGCTAATCTTGCTAGCTTTAGCTGTCGGGGCCGTTGCCAAATTCCTCGCAGCATCTCCCCGAGAAAAGAACAGCGCCACTTCCGCTTCCAGGAAAAGAACAGCGCACGCAACGCTGCAGCGTTGCCTTTTGCAGCCCGGCAAGTGGGTCTAGTGGGGTTGTAGTAAGCTTATATTAAGCGAGGATAAGCCGGCGGCACTGCTTTCTGAGCCTCTGATTAGAAAGACAAGACGTTGATTAGAGCCAGTTGCACTGCTACTGCTACTAGTGCATGCACTCACTTCTGGCAGCACACGAACTGGGCATCAGATCAGGCATCTGCTATGCCTGACTCTCGGGTACGGATTTGCGTTGGATGGGGAGCTACAGTTACCCATCCTGCAATTGCTTATGCATGGAAATTGGTAAGACCAAGTCCAATAAAAGAATCAAGCGATTAAACTATTAGTCAAGTTATAAGAAACAAATTATATAGTAGTGGTTTCTTATTTACTTATAAAACATCTTTTTATTATTACTTCTACTCATATCACATTTTATCTTTTCTAATCCTCCTCACAACATAGCAGACTGTTTTAAACTTCGATATTACATAAATGGTATATAACTGAATTAAAAGAAGCATAGCAACCTACAGGCTAGGCGTCTCGGCTGTTGGCTGCACAACCCTACTCCACCATCTTAGAAGATCGCTCTTCTACCAACCCTATTATTGGTCACCAGGAACAACTCATCCAGAGTTGTCACTTGTCTCGACGGCATATTCCCCACAAATATGGCATTGTACGTTTTCTTTGACGCAGATGAAACTGTAGCTATATCGACGACACGATGTCTATTTTCTACATGAGAAGTATCTTGTCCTACTTGGAGGTCGCTATGTACGCCAGCGATTGAGCGACAATCCATCTGCTCCTGATTGATAGAGATTATCTTGTGGTTGCCTCCTAGTCTCCTACTATCTTAGTGGACTAGCGATTAATGACGACTGTCACTAGAGCTGCATTTCCTCGGTGAATCGTGCGAGACGCTCATTCCTACCAGCGGTTGAGCGTTGCCGAGTTGCATCAGACATCAGTCATTGGAGGAGTTGATCGAAATAGGGGGGAATTAATAATAATCCAAAGTCGATGCCCCAAACCGATATATAAGTAACGAAACGCCTTGTTTAGTTCATCCCGAAAACCAAAAACTTTTCAAAATTTTCCATTATATCGAATTTTGCGGCACACGTATGGAACATTAAATATAGATAAAAACAAAAATCAATTGTATAGTTTAACTGTAAATCGCGAGATGATTTTTTTAAGCCTAAACACTTTATGATTGGACAATGTTTGTCAAATAAAAACGAAAATGATATAATATCAAAATATAAAAAAATGGATCTAAATAAGGCCTTAGTCGTATATCAGTGGTCGATCATTACATTAGAATAGGACGAGACTGAGCCTCAACCTCATCGATGTGACGGACATCGTTTTCACCAAAGAAAGGCTTTGGGGATGGTGCGGTACTGCGGTTGCGCGCCGGCGCCGCTGATCCAGCCAGCGGACCTACCCACGCGGCGGCGTATGTATAGGTGGTGGTGGGCTGCGCGCGCGCGCGAGTCCGATCGAGCGCATTTCTTACTAGGCCTTGTTTAGTCAGCCTGAAAACTAAAAAGTTTTCAAGATTTTCCGTCACATCGAATCTTGTGGCACATGCATGAAACATTAAATATAGACGAAAACAAAAACTAATTACACAGTTTAGTTGTAAATCACAAGACGAATCTTTTGATCCTAGTTAGTCCATAATTGAATAATATTTGTCATAAACAAACGAAAGTGCTACAGTTTCGAAAAGTTTTCACTTTTTAGAACTAAACAAGGCCCTAGTTACAGTACGACGATGACTCCACCTTCTAGACCTGGAGGCTGGAGCCTTTCATCAGTTCCATTCAGGGCTCTGACCTTTGACCAGACGAGTCAACGCATGCAGCGGTCGTCGAGGGCGAGGCAGCTAGCAGGTCATAAACGTAGAGCCCAAGCCATGTACCTGCGCGTGTAATTAAAGACAAGCACCCTGCTCCCTGCCGAGAGGCTTCCAAACCGAGCGTCTGGAAGGATGCTCGATCGGAATTGGATCCATCATCCACGTACACGGTACATGTGCTTGCTCGTTCGTTCAAACTTTGCAGTCTGCTAGTAGAGCTGGTAAAAAAAGGGAGATCTATTTTTGACTCGATCGAACCAATTAAAGCCAAGAATGAGCGTACGTGCGTCTAAAGGCAACTTTATGCCTCGTATCGAACCAAATCCAAGAATGGATGTGCGTGTTCAAATCGAAGATTGAATGTGTCGTGTTCACCTTTGGACTTTGGTATTTTTCCTTTTTAGACTTGTTTAGTTCGCAAAAAAATTTAAATTTGGCTTGTATTTGGCATTTATTGTTTAAGGACTAACTATGATCAAAAGATTCGTCTCGTAAATTATTGGTAAATTATGTAATTATTTGTTTTTTTATATATACTTAGTGTTCCATGTATATGTCAAAAGATTCGGTCGATCGATTTTGATGCGTATTTCAGTGTGCCTCACCCACTGCCTATACAGAGATCTTTCCAACCGCATTGTTTTATCATGTCCAAACAGTGCTAGTGCCAGCCAGCCTCGAAGCTAATTATGTGTTCGTTTTTAGATCTCCAAGCTGATTATGCGGGGATGATGTGTGCACATTAGGTTGGTCTAGATGGAATCAAATCTGACCGTACATCATTTTAATACCTATTTGGGATGCAGATCCACCAAGGATCTACTTGTTAATCAGGTCATGTCTCACGCGGGTCGATCATTACGCACAATCTTAGACAAATTGTGTAGTTTATGCTCCTAGTGTTGCTTGTATTAACCGTAATACTCAATTTGTCCATGAATACAGTAATATGTGGTTTCTTATTTGGATGGCACCTTTTTCCACATGGGGAATTTCAAGTTCACCCAAAAATGTAAGTTTACAACCAACTAATTCACAAGCTTGAAAAAACCCTCTGAATGAAGAAACTAGGCCATGTATTAATGAGAACATATGTTCTAGTAACCAACTACTATATGGATCAGTTGATAGTAGCTTGTAAATATATATACAACCAACTATTATTAGACATCCTCTTAGTTCGTGAGCTTAATGTGGTGGCACAAGCAGAAAATAGTTGAAGCTCCACAAGTCAACCTGGTGGGATGGCGCAAGGGAGTGAAGAGCACAAGTACTATAGGTTGTATTTGGTTCGACTTCTGAAAAAGAGTTTTTGCTCAAAAAAGGAGAACACCAACCAAAATGGTAAAACTTGAAGCTGCTTTTTTTTTACAGAACCACCGACTTCCGTGTAATATATTTTTTCGTAGCACCTTGGATCCTACTTTTTTCATTTAGCTTTCAGCTTTTTCAATGAGTAGAAATAAAGAGATGTTTTATAGCTATTTCAAGGGAGATCAAAGATATAGAGGGTAGGTTTCATAGTTGTTTTTTCGCATCACATAGCTCACATATTAACTTTCGCATAGCTCAAAGCTCACAACAGTTTTTTTTTTCATAGGTGACAGATGAACCAAACAGACCGAGTAGTTGAGAACAAAACACAATCCACATATGATTTTTCTTGCCATTCAATAAACATGAGATCGACTATATATTGATGATGGCCAATTTTTACAAGTTAAGTTTAAATGTATTGAAATATTTTATTCTAATTATACAAGGCGTTAGTCTAGCTATTCGTAATACTATCAGGCTCAGCACCATCACATCGTCCAATCCCTCTTGTCCTTCGTCAACACACTAAAGATCCTGATTATTGAGTTTATTAAATGGATCACGCGGTGATGCTCCTATGTCACATTTCTGATCTTTGGTGAGGTCCTTTGGCCGCTTGTTCCGAAATTGTTCCACCATTAGGTCTCATCTTGCTCCGACGTCGTCGGTGAAAGCTCTGCTCCTTCTTTGGCTTGAACTGGGGCTACTAAACAACTTGGGGCGGCCGGGCAGAGTTCCATTTAGGATTCTTACTGTAATGGATTGAGTATCGGCCTTGAGAAGATCAGGATGAAACAACTAATAAGGGTAACCATTTGGGATGGGTCGTCGATGAAGATGCGATCTCCCGCCCATGCCGCACACGCTCCGAGTTCCGATTGGCCGGGCCAGGTAGGGGACGAGATCATGGTCATCAGCTCGATCCGTCACCAGTTTAAACACCCGGATTTGTCTTTTGAGGCGCCAAAGATTCACAGGCCGAAAGTCCTTGACTATTGGATGGCCACCTAGCTGGCTGCTGCATCGCTAATAACAACGCAGGATCGCGTAGCTTTGTTGCATCCGGAACATGGCTAGCTAGTCTCTAGCTTGCCTGCTAGCCTAGCCTAGTTCCTGAACGGAACTGGCTGTAAGCGGGAGTAGTTTAAGCAAAACGCAGTCATCAAGAGAATAACAGACCCGCCTAACACAACGCCATTCATGCAACTAACCTTCATACTGTATTGGGTCTCCATTTCTCAAGACTACTCGAGAGATTTTTTTGGGTGAGAAAAATACTCAAGAGAATATGCTGTTTATTGCTGTCTGGAAATTTTGTTTGCACCATGTACTCCTGCACGCGTCTGGAAAATAACGATATTTCGGTAGTATGAAGATAGTCGAATGTGAACGTATATGTAAGCTGAGAGATACTGTACACATCATGTGTCCTTGTTTATTGTTACACGAGTGATACGAGCTGCATAAATTAAAGAAACCCTTATTCACACCAATCACTCATCTAATCATATCACTATATATCTCTTTTTATCTCTAGACGTGTTATATAGCATTCTAGCTGGCTCTTATCGCCTTGTTCGTTTGAGCTTATTGGCTCTAGTCATTCAACAGTGTTTTTCTCTCACAATAAATCAGTCATGGTACTTTTGTCATGGCTTATTAGCCAAAGAAACAAGCCAACACAAGTGTCACTTCTTCGTCCTGGTGGTGAATTGAATCACAAACCTCACTTTTTCCCCCGCAGGAACTCTTGCACTTCTCGTTGAAGAACCCATTTGGATCAGCTAGAGCTTATAAAAGTTGGCTTTTAAATGATAAAAGTTGGCGTGCGGAAGTCACGATGACGTTTCAACTCTACAGTCTACATCACTATAGATCGCATGAGGGTTAGACTGTGAGATTATTAAAAGTAAACTGTAAAAACTGCTGGTTGACTGCTTCCACGAACCAGAGCTAGCCCTGTTAGTTTGAATCCACCAATCGGCCGAAGTGGTCCAAACAATGCACCGAGCGAAGGCTGATCGATCGCGCAATGGCATCAGCATCACGTCACTACTTTTCCACTGCTGATGAGTAGTTTTGTGCCCTTGTCGCGATTTCCATAGAGAAGATGCATGCGTACAAAGCACACAGCTGTATGTACGTGTACGTGACAGAGGAATCCTTGTTGCTTTCGGCTACGGCAAGACCTCTTATATGTCAGCAGCTTGTTCAATCAAGGGGGGTTTAGGTGAGGCCAAGATTTGGTCAATTGTTTAAGTCGTCTGCAAGGTGGACCCGAAAGGGAAGAACAAATCAGATTATTTTGCCCCCCTTCGGTTCCAGGAGGGGAGGCTTCGTGGTTGCTGCGACGAGAGCTGCCTCGTCGGAGCTTTTGACTTTTGTTTTTGGTGTTCGCATCGTTTGCTATGGGCATTGTTGTTGGTTCGATCGACGACAAGTCCAATCCTGTGTGTGTATGTGTATGATGGGACAGTTAGGTTTTGGGCTTTGAATTAAGCACTACTAATGTCCAATACCGTCAGTATACAGTACCACTTGGTGGATATATAAAAAATATTCCGCAATTATATGTACTCTTGTGCGGTTGCGTTTTGGCTGGTGTTTTGAATCGCAGGCCTTGTTTAGTTCCGAAAAGTGAAAAGATTTCGGTACTGTAGCACTTTCGTTTGTTTGTGACAAATATTATCCAATCATGTACTAACTAGAATCAAAAGATTCGTCTCGTGATTTACAACTAAACTCTGTAATTAGTATTTGTTTTCGTCTATATTTAATGTTTCATGCATGTGACACAAGATTCGATGTGACGGAGAATCTTGAAAACTTTTTGGTTTTCAGGGTGAACTAAACAAGGCCGCAATGTATCCTGGCAAATCTGAAGAGACATTCTCTTGTCGCTAACAGAGCGTACGTAGCAACCAAATTGATCGCGTAATCCCCAAGACATGACTCGTGAGCGACCATGCTCTATCTTTCTATATTGAGAAAAAAAATGAAAAAAAAAATCAACTATAGGGCGTGGTACGTACGTCCAAGTGGCATCATGCATCATTCATGGAGTGGCTTGGGAACCTAGAACTCCACACAGGCGCCTTTGCGTAGCAAGTCACGTACCCACTTATGAATTTGACTTTCGTCGAGAACCATGCCCGATTGGCCAATTCTAGTTCTAGTGTTATAATATACTACTCAGAAAGATCGTCTCAAAGACCAAACAGCTTGTCTCGGCTGGACTCTGGACTCTTGAGACAGTGAGACCCCAGCCCCACGTACGGCAGGTCGTCGAAGAAGAAGAGTTCCTAGTTCTCACACAAGCGGGAACCAAACCCATCGTTGAACTGTCGGTAGCACCTACACCTACCCAATAGCTGCAGCAGTAGACTCCCGCAATGTCAAGCAAGTGTGCCGAGACCTCGTTTGATGAACAGAACATGCCCCCCCCCCCCCCCCCCCCGATCGATGGATCTCCATTTGTCAGGAGTTGACCCGGCCGCGCGCGCCATTTGCCCGGTTCAATCAAAAATCAAATAGCAAATAAAAAGCAAGTGGACTTGACCGATCGACTCAACCCGTCTACTACAGCATTTATTTTTAGTATTGTACGAGACTAGACAAGAAGGTTGCTGATCAACAACTCGTCTGCCTCAAGCCGGGCACGTCCACACATCCGTCAATCCCGAGCTGGTCACGCATGAGGTAAGCAGAGACTTCACGCGCAAGTTTCAACCCCCGCGTACGCAGCGCACGCAGATCCACCCTGTCCTGTCCAGGCCCGGTTACCAGCCAGCCAGCACGACGAGACGACCACCTCCTCTCGCTGTTCCGCGGCGCTGGCCGGTGCCGAACCCTCCCGCTCCCCGGCCACAAGGCACCGGCACGGTCAACCAGTCCCGCCCAACCAAACTCTCCAAGGAGACGGCGGCTCTCGGCCCCTGTCTGGTCTGCATGTCCACATCTGGAGCCCCGTGCAGATGCTTGCGGAGGGGGCGCTGGCCAGAACGGGAACAGAGGCCGCTCGGTCACCGTTTCGCGTCCCACAATTCCACCAACGTGCTGGCCGCGACGGGCGCACGAAAGAGCGACGGAGAACTGTGCCGCTCCGTCCAGAGTCGAGTCCACACGAGCCGCCCTCGCCCGCTCCCGGCGCTATAAGTAGCGGCCCGGTCCGCCGAGATGTCCACGGCACAGGCCACAGCAGAGCAGCACACGCACACGCACTCGCACTCGCACTCGCGAACTCGCCTCCTGTGCCTGCGTGAGTTGTGGTGTGGTCGAGACTCGAGACACACACACACACTACTCCATACATGCACGCGAGCCTCGCCTCCTACGCAGCGGCAGCTATGCCGGCGCTCGACCTCCGCCCCGAGATGGCGCACGCCCACCAGCCCGTCATGTCGCCGTCGCACCACGGCTGGGACGGCAATGGCGCCGCAGTCGTGCCCACTCCTATGCCCAAGAGGTAACTTACTACTCTGTCTCCGTCCCCCCCACCACCCCCCCTGGTTTCTTGGAGTTTGCCGTGGAGGCTAATGCCGGGTACCGACCTGTGTGTCTGTCGTGCAGACTGGACGGGAAGGTGGCCATTGTGACGGGCGGCGCGAGGGGCATCGGCGAGGCCATCGTGAGGCTGTTCGTGAAGCACGGGGCCCGGGTGGTGATCGCGGACATCGACGACGCCGCCGGGGAGGCGCTGGCGTCGGCGCTGGGCCCGCAGGTCAGCTTCGTGCGCTGCGACGTGTCGGTGGAGGAGGACGTCGCGCGCGCCGTGGAGTGGGCGCTGTCGCGGCACGGCGGGCGTCTGGACGTCTACTGCAACAACGCCGGGGTGCTGGGCCGCCAGACGCGCGCCGCCAAGAGCATCCTGTCCTTCGACGCGGGCGAGTTCGACCGCGTGCTCCGTGTCAACGCGCTGGGCGCCGCGCTCGGGATGAAGCACGCGGCGCTCGCCATGGCGCCGCGCCGCGCCGGCGGGAGCATCGTCTCCGTCGCCAGCGTCGCGGGGGTGCTCGGCGGCCTGGGGCCACACGCCTACACCGCCTCCAAGCACGCCATCGTGGGGCTCACCAAGAACGCGGCCTGCGAGCTCGGCGCGCACGGCATCCGCGTCAACTGCGTGTCGCCCTTCGGCGTCGCCACGCCCATGCTCATCAACGCCTGGCGCCAGGGCCACGACGACGGCGCCGCCGACGCCGACCTCGACCTCGACATCACCGTGCCCAGCGACGAGGAGGTGGAGAAGATGGAGGAGGTGGTCAGGGGGCTGGCCACGCTCAAGGGCCCCACGCTGAGACCCAGGGACATCGCCGAGGCGGTGCTCTTCCTGGCCAGCGACGAGTCAAGATATATCTCCGGCCACAACCTCGTCGTGGACGGCGGCGTCACCACCTCCAGGAACCTGATCGGCTTGTGAATGTGATCCGTTCCATGGCTACGCACGCACTCTAATTAGAGAAGGGAAAAAAAGAGTAGTTGTACTTGAAGTGATCGATTTCATTTGGTTGATTGATTCATCAACAAAAGTGTTGGGCTTGATCATCTGATAGATTAGCATTGATGCTGCTGCTGCTGCGTTTCATCAGCAATTGCATTTGCATATCTCGAGCACTGAATTGTCTGATTTCTCCTGGTGGTCCTGCCACGTGAATGAGGAACCATTTGTTGGATGATTGAATAAGGCCTTGTTTAGTTCGCAAAATTTTTTGCTACTGTAGCATTTCGTTTTTATTTGACAAACATTGTCCAATCACGGAGTAACTAGGCTCAAAAGATTCATCTCACAAATTACATGTAAACTGTGCAGTTAGTTTTTATTTTCGTCTATATTTAATGCTTCATGCATGCGACCAAAGATTCGATGTGACGGAGAATCTTGAAAATTTTTGCGAACTAAACAAGGCCTAAGTGAGTACCTGTCCGTGGTACCAAAGCCACCGGGGAGGCGGGAATGCTGCACCGCATTCGTGGCCAGTAGCTGACATACGTTGAAAAGACCACAAATATTGATCAACAGCAGAATAAGTACGATTGAACTGTACCCATACAAAAGTTTTAAGCCCTGGGGGTGGGGGCTCTGGATAGATTGGATGGAGCTCAAGTGTGTTGTGGTCCACTTGCGATTGCGAGGGCTTCCGCTGAACTGTCCTCTTGCCCACACATCTTTTGTGATAGCTGTTCTGTTCAATAATAGGAGTACTAAGCATGAAATACAAGCACACTAATTGTATGTTCGCAAGTGGTAATTCATATGAACAGTCCATGAACGAAATACTAGTATCAAATAAGATCATAGTGTACACAACGAAGGGCAACACAAAATGTATGTGGAGTAGGCGACTTGGTTTCTGAACTATGAGATCATAACGAAGATGACTGAAACAGAAAAAGAAAAGCTTGTGCTAGGACAGATTCCAGTCGCAGTTACAGAACTGAAAAGGCAAGAAAAAGAAAAGCTTTGCATAGGTTAGGCCTTGTTTAGTTCACCCTGAAAACCAAAAAGTTTTCAAGATTCCCTGTCACATCGAATCTTGTGGCAGATGCATGAAACATTAAATATAGACGAAAACAAAAACTAATTACACAGTTTAGCTGAAAATCACGAGACGAATCTTTTGATCCTAGTTAGTGCATGATTGGATAATATTTGTCACAAACAAACAAAAGTGCTACAGTTCCGAAAAGTTTTCACTTTTCGGAACTAAACAAGGCCTTAAAGAAAAGAAGATTTTTGGACAGAACGGACGGTGGGCTTCTGTGTAGACCCGCAACCGTGTAGGGACCCCCGATACGCAATCTGATGTGATCACTGCATCGGTCATGATCCGGGGAAGCGAACTGCTCCCACTAATGTTCAGTTCAGACGTGCAAAGTCCTGCCTGGCCAGCATGTCTGTGACCGACGCTGCAGCCGCAGCCGGCAAACCAGGCGTATTCAAATATCTGGTACTAGTTATTTATAGCTTCTTCTGTTTCAAATTTTCGCTTTCCACAGACGAGAGTCGGCATGCGTAAAAAGACAGATCAAACTTGTAAAGACATATTACACTCCTTTGCAGCGACGAAGTAAAACTTGTGAGGAGTTGGAAGAAGTATTTGCCGATCGCATTAGCCTTTCCAAAACTGACGAGTCATGCCCGTCTCAAAAAAAAAGAAAAAAAAAGAAGAAACATCTCAGACCAGCCAACAGCTATGCCGCGCGCAGGTTTCGCTGAGAGCTGCCTTGGCCGGCGACAACAGGGCTCCGAGCATGGCGGGCACATGTGCTCGCCATGTCGTCGCCATCCTGTTTGCTCTCAGCGTAACACTAAACAATAGAGCAGTAGGATACAAGGAAGTGTCCTGTGCTATCACATTGGAGGAGGGAGCAAATTGCATTGGTCCGGCGCTCCGGCTCAAGGGACAGAGCATTGGTACGGAGAATGTGATGGACGGAGATCGCTTTACAGGCAGCGAGAGAGAGAGACAACGCAGCAGTGCTGACCTGCTGGAACGCCACATCTTGTTCAGGATTTGTTGGCGTTGAAGTATACATAGGAGTCAAGATCAAGAATCAGGACAGATAAGACACGTTGTGAAGCCTACCAGAGTTTGAATAAAGAGCAAAAGTTCATTAGACCATGTTTGTAAGAGAGCCACGCTCCATGATTCTTAGCCTCAGCTTCTTGATTCTTTGATAGAGTGATTCTAATTTATTCTGATATAGGGAAACCGTGTGGGAGAGTAAGAGTTGATTTCGTGGTGATTTTGGTGAGGGTGTGTTTGACAGCAGAGAAACGTTACAAATTTCAAGTACAATCACTAGAATCACTACCAAACGCAAAAAAAAAAGTTTCAGATTCTAAGGAGAATCACTTAGAACGGATTCTTTTTTTTCCTTACTAATCCAGAAAACACACAAACCTGGTTTCTCCCAATTCTAATTCTGTTTTAAGAATCCAGTGAGCTAGCCAACCTATTTAGTAATTCTAATCAATAGAGAAACATTTTTAGAAAAATCTAGTATTTTTTTTAAAATCTAGATCCCTACTATACACAACTTGAATAAATTCAGGAGCAATAAGAATAGTTTTTTTTCACTAATAGCTCCCTATCATAGTGGATTTTTGAGGAAAGGTAATTTTTAGGATAAACTGTTTCAAGAAACGCCACCAGATGGCCCTCTAATTGAAAAGAGAGGGGGTGAGGGTGAGGGTGGGGGTTGTAGACACTTAATAGGAAATGATGTAGACACCTTGCATGAACAATAGGACATGTAGATGAATTGTATATTGATAGATTAAAGATTAAAAGTATTATACGTAATAGATATGAGGTGGACATATTTTGTAACTAATAAGGGATGCCATGAATCGGTTGCTTGAAAGGACTGTAATATAGTAGTTAATAATGAATGACGTGAAACCTTGCACGAAGAAATAAAAACATCTAGTTAGTATTAGCTTTATTAGAGTCTATATACATAGATAGGGGGACAAAATTTTGATGATTAGAGTTGCTCTAAGACACGTTGTGAAGCCTACTAGAGTTTGAATAATTAACATCAAAGGTTCATTGGGGCTTCCCCAACGTAAGGACATGGCGTACTGCCTTAAACTCTTGGTTGGCGGCAACGAACATCCACGTCAAACCAACTGATAACCCCATAGAGCGCGGAGTGTGATCTGCTGAAGTAACAGTTGTCTCTTCGGTCCAAAGCTGAAGCTATCACCAAAGCATGCGTTGGGCGAGTTTGCAAGAGAGGAACTACACTACAATAATATTTAACATATAAACAATTTTTCGCAAGCAGCTTGCGCATAAGATTATTTGTCTCAAATGTTTCTATGTGAACATGACATGTCTTTTTGGTGAAACTTTGCGGAACGTTAGACTCCATTGGCCCTGCCCTTAGAGAAGTTGAGTGGGGAGAGTTGATTTTGGAGTGATTATGGTGGAGATTGAAGGAGTGTTTTTCTCTATATTCGTAGCTTCCAGTATAAGTGGAGAATTAATTGACGCGGATTTTTGAGGGTTTTATTTTAAGGAGAAACTGCTTCAACTTTCAACCACTGGACAAAGATATCGTCGTGGACCAGTGGGTAACGGAAAGGGATGGATTGGATCCTCCCGTTGAGATAGGAAAAGGTCGTCTACATGAGCATGCAAAACAGATGTGCTATTAACCGAAATCGAAATGCAGTGGGGGAATTTATGCTCCCATTGGTGGGCGCGATGAGAGACGATACGATGGCTGAAGCGCAGAAAGCCAGGGAATGGCGGTCCACGTGTGGCGGCCGTAACTAGTCACTAGATTATTAAGGCATCTGTGTCCCGACAGTGATGCAGCGTCACGAAATGGAGCAGCGTAGTACAGTATATTTGAGTAGCTTTCAAACAGGCTTTGTGCGAAAGGCCAAGTATCGCCCGGTTCGCCGCGCCTTCGTCTGTTTGTTTTCTTTATCTTTAGAAGAAAAGAGGCCGCCTAAAGCCCTAAACTTGCTCCGTTCGTCCTCAATGTATCTGAGAATATATCCTCCACCACAACTATTGTGAACATGTATGTAACCAAGCAGTGGCCCCCCTGCTGTCCGCAGAATGAAAAATCAAAGACAAGAAAAGATGGAGTATATGCTACACGAGAAGACAAGAAATCCCCGAATTCGAATTTGGCATTTTGGAATCCCTAACCGCAGCCGGACATGCAATGCGTGTGCCGGCAGATCGGCGGGGAACAGAAGCGACGCCGCGACGGCGGTCTCAAGCTAAGCATGGCACTCAACCGGACAGGTTCCCCGCACGCCAGAATCACTGTCGTCTGGTCTAGATCGATCGATCGGATCGGAGAACCGGCCGGCTCCTTGGCTGATTGGGGCTCGCTGTTCTCTGTTCATGTGCCGAACCAATCCCTTGTGCACCTGAACCCTGAATGATTGTCAGAGGAGCAAATGGCCGGCCCCCGCTGAGACTCTGACTGCGTAGTGCTTGCTCGTACCACTCGTCGTCGTCGTCGTCGTCCGGTTGTTCCGGCGTTAGGACGTTGCTGTTGTCGAGGGGATCTAACTCGGATGCCGTGACGGCGACACACTTTACAGCTGTTTAGTGCAGGACAGGAGAATTTTCTTTGCCCCCAAGACCGCCGCCGACAGGCTCTCTGTCCTTCCGTGAAATCTGCGCGGCGACCCCGCCGCCCGGAACTGAACGAGAACGGGCAAGTGCAGGATGGGCAGTGCAGCTAGCAGCAGTGCGAGGCGAGTGCCTCTTGCCCTCTTTCGATCCAAAGAATCGCGCTGGAGAGTGGAGACTCGGAGGAGCAGGAGCTCCGGTAGAATTGGATTCGTTGCTGTCGCTGCCGCCGGGCCGCCACGAAACGAACACGGAGCGCGGGAGGCTGTTGCGCTTGTCCGCTTGCCGGCGCAGGAATCCATCCAATCAGCTTATGGTTCTGGACCGCTACGGGACTGCGACATGGGGTGATTTGGCTGGCACGACGCGCGGAGTTCTGTTCAGTTTGCCGGACTCGTGTTTTCTAGTTTTTTCTTTTTTTTTGGCTGCGTGAATCTCCACTCCGTCTCGCGCGGCAGACGGGCATTTCGCCTGGGCTTTGATTTCTTGGTTTCTGGAGTACAAGACTCTCGTTTAGGCCTTGTTTAGTTCTAAAAAATTTTCAAGATTCTCCGTCACATCGAATATTGCGGCACATGCATGGAGTATTAAATATACATGAAAACAAAAACTATTTGCACAGTTCATCTGTAAACGGCATGGACCCAAAACTGCTTCCCTCGTATTCCATAAGTTCCCCCCCCTGATTCGAAGTTTAGGCCTTGTTTAGTTCGCAAAATTTTTCAAGATTCCCCGTCACATCGAATCTTACGGCACATGCATGGAGCATTAAATATACATAAAAACAAAAACTATTTGCACAGTTCATCCGTAAACCGCGAGATGAATCTTTTGAGCCTAGTTACTCTATAATTGGATAATGTTTGTCAAATAAAAACGAAAGTGCTACAGTGCCGTTTTTCACCAGTTTTTGCCAACTGAACAAGGCCTTACTGGAGTCATGGACCAGTACAACTGCTGGAGTCCAGCAGCCGATGGTACGTCACGCCCGACGACACAGCACAGGACACAGGTTGCGTCGCGTCGCGTCGCGTCCTTCAGGAGGCGAGCCACGGACGGACGCCGGGACGACGGCAGCGACCGGACCCCTACCCTTTGGTCCGGACCCTGATGCTACTACCGGTGTGGCTAGTGCCTATATGTACCGCCGCCGTGTCCAGCGCCCTGTGCACTGTGCACGCCAGCGAGCGCCCTGCGCTCCCTAGGCCCCTACTCCTCTCTGCCGGTCTGTGTACTTCCAGCTCGGGCAAAAAACACGCACTGTAGACTGTATAGTGTCTCAGATAGTCAGATCCCCCATGTGCGTGCCTGCCGTTTACGCTTGGGCCTCGCATAAAAATTTTTCATCCATCCCATCGAATCTTTGAACATATGCATGTAACATTAAATATAGATAAAAAAATAAACTAATTACACAGTTTGGTTGAAAATCGCGATATGAATTTTTTAAGCCTAGTTACTCCTTGATTAGCCTTAAGTGCTACCATAACCCACATGTGCTAATGATAGATTAATTATACTTAATAAATTTGTCTTGCAGTTTTCTAACGAGCTATGTAATTTGTTTTTTTATTAGTTTCTAAAAATCTTTCCCGACATCTTTCCGACATATTCAATGTGACACTCACAAAAATTTTATCCTCAAACTAAACAGGGCCTGCGAAACGAAAAAAATTTCACAACACCATAGCTCTTTGTTTGTGGAAATTATTGTTCAACCATAAACTAACTAGACACAAAATATTTATTTCATAAATTCCAATCAAACCATACAATTACTTTTTATTTTCGTCTATACTTAATACATGCGTCTAGAAATTCGATATGACATTGAATCTTGAAAAATTTTAGGTTTTAAGTTGGAATGGCCGTTCACCAAAGCGCGGCACGGGCACGATTGGTCGATCCGTCGATCGTCGATTGAGTGGGACTATGCGGTGAACCATACTCCTACAGTCCTACACACGCGATGGCTGTAGTATTTGGCAGTATAGGCTGTAGCATGGGCTCTCTGTGTTCCCCATGTGTCCTGGTTGTCTACTGTGTTAGCGATTACCTGAGGGACACGGACACGGGACACGGACCAGACAACAAAAGAGCAGAGAACTGATGCAACATAGGGCTTCCTAGCAGACCGACCTCAGGGACCTCGATGCTACATGTCTCCTGCTCCAATCTTTATTTATATACATCCTAATTGAAAATTAGGCTTCACCTTTAGATTCCACCAGATGATGAAAACTATACAAGGCTAATCTGAATAGAGATTTTATAGAAGTTTCATGTATATTAAATATACTGACGTAGCACTATATTGATGAAGAAAGAGATGATGAAAGTTTCATGAGAATAGAGATATTTTTATAGAGATGAATTTTTTCTGCACTATTTCTAAAATATTTTGAAAATTATATCATAAAACCCCTATTGAAACTGATCTAATAAATAACATCCAATTTGGAAATAAAGGGAAAATAGCTTTGGAAAAACTCAGCCGGCGGTGATTTTCAAAAGTGGATTTATTCCTCGAATTGCACATTTACCTCGCCATTGTGTTCCTTTTATCGACATAATTAGAATGCATATATGGAATATTAAATTGGTAGTCCAAGTGAGAAAAAATACCCATCCATTCCACGAAGATTCAGACCATGGAAATCAGCTAAAGCAGTTTTGACAGTTTAGACGAGTTGAAATTGTATTTTGCTTGGATTTGCAAGGGATTTGTCCCCCATTCAATAAGACCACCCTCCTCTATAATAATAATAATAAAAAGAACACAGTTGATTGAGATATTCAGGATTTAAAATGAACCAATATACTATTTTACCTTCTCCATCCCCTAGCTTTCTTAACCCCTGCATCTATAATTCTATGCATCTCTTGACAAGATTCGTGAGGTTCTACGTGGCCTTGTCAACCTAGAACAACCCTAGTTGCATCTCCCTGTTTCCTTCGAGGCGTTTTGAGGTTTCTCATTGAGGCTGACCTATTAAAATTAGTTGAGCCAGCTTTGCCACCCTCATCGTCAATTGATCCTCACGCAGTCCAATTGATCCTTATGTGATCTAGGCATACTAGCCTATTGTGTGACCAATCTTCGCAAAGATACTATAATTGTATCTATATTTATATACCTGATATTTAAGACTGAAAAATTCTCCTCTAGATTTTCGTCATTCACCCTCTTCCTTGGTCTGTCTGTCTCCCGACTCCCCAAGCATAGGAGTCTTGGTTAGTTTTACTAAAAATAGTATTGTACAATATACATGATGAAATAGATAAGAGTTTTAATTGGTTTATTGTCCCATCCGTGACCCAATCTCTTGACTCGTGCTCATACAAGTCAGCATAGCACACATGTAGTCACCGTACAAAAGTATGATTCCAAGACATATTCGAACATATGACACAAACTGTGTGTTCCTTTGTGTTGAGACATGTTTATCCATGTCCTGTATGTGATCTGGACTCACGATGTATGCTTTTAAAAGTTAGAATCACGACCTATGCTTTTAAAAGTTAGAATCACGACCTATGCTTTTAAAAGTTAGAATCTGCTTGTGTTTGTGCATCAGAGATGATATAGAGTTTGATTCCAAGGCGCACTGAAACATATGAAATGGTCATTAAATAAATCTTTGAAATACAAATTGTTGAGACGACCACAACGAGTATGTTTCATTGGCATAGACATGGGCTGCCGAACTATGTCCATTTCGTTGCAACTCATGTATATGTTTGCTTGTAAGTAGAACTCCCTATGCAGGGTTGTCTGAAGAAATTCAGGAACCTTGTGCAAACTATATATGGGGAGTTTAAAACGTGAAATTCTAAACCTGATTTGTAGAAGATACGGCCTATATCACAAAACAATGAAAAATAACAAAATTAGTGGATGCAATTGTGTACTCGTCAATATAAATTCAATGGTGAAACAATCCAAATTAATATAAGAACAATCATTGATTTTTGAGTTGAACCTAAATGCTCTCATGCCTGATGATGGTGTGAACTCCGCAGCAAGGTCCTTCCCTCTACCAAGGATGACACCAATGAAGTAAAAAGTAATACAAATCAATCACTGGTGGATGAAAGCGGAAGTAGACACAGCGTAAATTCCATCTTATAAACAATAAAATATCTTAACTTTCAGGCTTGGCAGGGATGTGGAGGCTGATGGTCTGATATGAAGGTATAATCGACGAACTTAATATAGATCAGTTGATTGAGTTTTTTTATAGTAGAATCTCTTTATCCGGTTCACTCATCGAAGGGTCACGGGCACCTGTATTTTTCTGAATTTATTTTAGAATTTAGCGATGTTATACTTTTAGTGGTAGACGACGTCTCTATCTATAGTGAGATATCCATGATGACCTCATGAATATCGAGATTTACTACCTCAATCACTTTGAGATGCTCATAGAGGTAAATATGTGTGTTGTGAGCGTCCACCTTGCACCGTGTGTTACTTTTTTTTTTAAAAAAAGTCTTTTTTTAGATAAAGGAATATCTATTCCAGCCTGCACATTCACGAGTGAATGCTTACAGCTTAAACATTACAAAAGTTGGGACATAACCCAGAATCCGCTAAGCGGCAAACTAGATAAAAACTTGGGCCCTAACACATGAGGGCAACCTAGCCATGACAAAGTCCAGAGCTCAGCTAAAGCGAGCAAACTGACCACAAATCTAAACCTTACACATGAAGACACTCGAACCGGGCAAACACAACAGATATCTGTTGCCTTACACAGGAAGGAAATCAAATAGGTACTGCCCGAGGCACAGACCACAACAAAAGAAGGATTCTACACTCCTATTCTCTTATAATGTTTCCAGGAACTAAAGAGTTGTAGTGCTGCTCCTTCCAGATATCTGCAGCCATAATTCAAATTTCTTCTCTCTTCCTCTTTAGACAGCAGGGACCAATGCCTGATCCAGAAACTCCCCCTGAAAATCACCTGCAAATAAGAATTAGCAACCAAATTTTGGAAAACCGCATCATTTCTATTTAGCCATAAAACCCAACAAAAAGCTGCTATCCCCACTAGCATTTGATTTCTTAGCCTTGGAGCAAAACCCCTTATCCAAGATCCAAACATGTGGGATGTACACTTTGGTGGTTTAATACTAAAAGTTATAAATAATGCGTTCCAAACAAATCTAGCCACCCGGCATTCAAAGAAGAGGTGTTGGATACTTTCATCCAGACCACACAGATTACACTTAGAATCACCCTTCCATCTTATTTTTAATAAGTTGTCTTTTGTTAAAATTACCCCTCTTTTCAAGTACCAAAGAAAAATTTAATTTTCAAAGGCAACTTCGCTTTCCAGAATACTTCGTTCCCAGATATCTTCTCTCTTTTCATTATTTCTCTATACATTGACTGCGTTGAGAAAACTCCATTCTTTTTATTTTGCCAAATGAATTTGTCTTTGTCATTGTTCAGGCATACCTGTAGCACTAGAGCCACTAAATTGAGCCAATCCTTCAGTCTTTCCCCCACTAAACCCCGTCTGAAGGAAACATTCAGCGGGGTAGAACTAAGTACACTAGCAACTGAAACCCCTTTTTTCCTCACGATTCTATACAGGTCTGGAAATTTCTGCATTAACGGTTGTTGATCAGTCCACACATCCTCCCAGAACCTAGTCTGGCAACCATTATTTACTATGAATCGACCATGCTGAAGTAACAATTCTTTCACCTCCATCAGTCCAGACCAGAAATGGGAATCTCCTGGACGCTTTTTGATTTGAGATAAGCATTTGTCTTTGACATACTTCCTTTTCAGCACATCTTGCCAAAGACCATCCTCATTGAAGAGCTTGAACAACCACTTACTAAGTAAGCATTTGTTCTGGGTTTCTAAGTCTAAGATCCCCAATCCCCCCATGCACCTTGGTTTACAAAGTATATTCCACTTTGCTAACCTATACTTCTTCTTATGTTCGTCACACTGCCAGAAAAATCTGGATCGATAATAATCCAGTCTTTTTTGCACCCCTTTAGGAATTGCAAAAAAGGACATCATGAACATAGGTAGACTAGACAGGACTGAATTTATTAGCACTAATCTGCCCCCAGAAGATAGCAGCTTCCCTTTCCAGCTACTAAGTTTTTTCTGGAATCGCTCTTCGATTGAACTCCAGTGCTTGTTCGAAAGCTTCCGGAAGTGCATTGGGATTCCTAAGTATCTGAAGGGGAAGCTCCCCTCTACGCAGCCGAACAGCTCCACATATTCCATGCTTCTGTCCTTAGCTCCTCCGAAACAAAACAACTCGCTCTTATGAAAATTGATTTTCAAGCCCGACAACTTCTCAAAAGCTACTAGCACTAACTTTAGATTTCTAGCCCCCACTAAATCATCGTCCATGAACAAAATAGTATCATCTGCATATTGCAGAATAGACAACCCATCATCAATGAGGTTAGGTACTAGGCCTCCAAACTGCCTGTCGTTCTTTGCTCTCGAAACAAGAATGGCCAGCATGTCCGCCACCAAATTAAAAAGGATAGGTGAGAGTGGATCCCCTTGCCTCAGTCCTTTTCTGGTTTGGAAGTTCTGACCAATCTCATCATTCACTTTGATCCCCACATTCCCTTGACTTACAGCCTTTTCAATCCACTTACACCAAACAGGCGAGAAGCCTTTCATCCTAAGCGTTTGCTGCACAAAAGGCCAATTTACTTTATCATAGGCTTTTTCGAAATCCAATTTCAATATCACTCCATTCTTCTTTTTTTTGTGCAGTTCATGTATTGTTTCATGCAGAATCACCACCCCTTCCAAAATGTTTCTTCCTGGCATAAATGCGGTTTGCGACTTTCTCACTACTTTGTCGGCCAACACAGTAAGCCTGTTAGCCAAGACCTTAGTAAAGATCTTAAAACTTACATTCAGCATGCATATCGGCCTATACTGCTGTATCTTTTTTACTTCCTTTTGTTTTGGAATCAGGGTAATTGATGGCCATGCTGGTAACTTGCCTCTCTTTTAAAAAAAAGTCTAATCTGATGTCGAACAACAATTCTGGATTGTCGTTATATTTTGATGGCCGTGTTTTTTTTCCTTTTTCTTGAAACAGGTGGCCGTGGATCATGCAACTACAAAGAGGTGTTGTGCTGCAACTGATCGGGTGACGAAGCAAACGAGCGAGACCACAATTGAAGCGACACAGAGTCCCAGACTGTCTGTTTCCTAAAAAAAAAAGTCCCAGACTGTCTCAGGGACCATTGCCTCAAAAAAAAAAATAGACAGCCTTAGAGACCACGAGACTGGGCTGTAGGAAAAAGCCCAAATAATATCTCAGGAACCAATCAAATTGGGCCCCAAGCAGATGGGAGCCTAGGCCCTTGTGCAGTCGCACAGGCCTCCTCACTTGCCTAGGGACGGCCCTGTCCCTATTGGACACGCACAAAATTATTTTTTTTACTATATAATATTTGGACGACGCCAGCTGCCGAGGTGCGTATCCTTGGCTCCGGCCCTTTCCGTTAACGGTTAATAAAGTTATATTTTTTCACTATAGCAAGGAGCTATAGCTCTTTACAACCATGCCAAACAAAACAGTGCCTAAACCGGAAAGTGTTCTAGCTTTGCGACGAGGATGTGGGTGTCTCCATTTTTCTAAGGGTGCGATGAGCTTGATTGTAGGACTCATCTAGTATCGTTTAGGATAGCGATATGGTCTTATAAATACAATTTTGATCTCTTATTTTTATAAAAAAAATATCTAAAAAATGATATATGTATACTTTTATGGAAGTATTTTTTCAAAACAAATCTATTTATATAATTCACATTTGCAAACTCCACAATTTAAAAGTTATTGATGATCAAATTTTGTCAAAAACGACTTCTAAATACTATATAAAAGGAGTATATGGTCATTTGTAACCTGTATAATGCTACAGTATCTGAAATCCTAAAAATTTGACAACTAAACAAGGCCTTAATTTGCGTTGATGTGGTAGTATTAATTTTGGATTGTTCGGCCCCATCTACGAATGGCTTTTAAACACGACCTTATCTGAAAAAAAAACTCACGTAATTGGTAGCCAAAATCAACCAGACCTTACTAGAAAATTATGCAAGCAAACAACTGAACTAATTAATAAGTGATAACCAAGTTAATCTTTTGCTAGACTTTTTATTCAATTCTAAAATTGTTCGAATATCTTGTAGTATTTCAGTTTTGGGAGAGAGAGAGAGAGTACCTCGCATATCCTGTTCATTCATGTTCACCCAAAGGGGAAAGAATTCTCGACAATCGCAAGAAAGTGTACCCTTGCCTTTTACATTTCCAACATAGAGCATCTTCAAGAGTTTGCTAAATTATACTTGGCCAACTCCCAAAAACATATGCCAAGTAAAAAATCAGCTCATCTCCAAGTGTTTGATATTTTTGACTTGACAAAATTAAAAAAGAATGCTCACAAACTTTTTTTTCTTGCACAGGGTATCATTCAGTTTGTTTACAAGTATCATTCAGTAGTAGCAACTAGCAAAAAAGAAAATAATCACAGGCCTGTTTAGTTCCAGAAATTTTTTAGCTAGATTTAAAAGATTTATCTCGCAAATTATAGGTAATTATGCAATTAATTTTTATTTTCATTTATATTTAATGCTCTATATATATATATCGAAGATTCAATGTGAAAGAAAATTTTAAAAACTTTTGAAAACTAAACAAGTCCTTTATTCACGACGAGCAGAAATCTTTCATGTCTGTCAACGGAGAGCCGACATGGACCAAAGACCAGCAGGAGGCGAGGTGACATGCCCAGCAGCAGCAGGCTCGTGCGCGAAGGCAAGCGGGCAGCGCGTGAACCTGCGATGCCAACGGGGATGCGCGCGCGTACATTTACGCGCTGAGAAGCAAAATATACCAACTTCCTACTTTTGCCAAGTTAAGATACCAAATTATTGGAGAATGTTTTTTCTTGTTTTGCTAAAATTTTATAGATGTCAAGTTGAAAATAGCAAACTCTTGGAGATGCTCTAATGTCTTTTTTAGTGGCACTAGTTGGAATATGACTTCGCAAAAAAGATATATCTTTGCAAAGATGTTTTTAAAACTAGTATAGAAACATATATGCATGTATACTTATTCGGTCACCTCTATAAACGTACATATACGTACATTTTATCCTATGAACATCTCTAAATAACTAAACTAAATCGATAAAATCTGAAATTGACGAAATCACCGTAAACTTGTCGCTTTGTTGGATATAGATATGATGCGATTCATACGAATGCAATGACCAAGGAGAAGAAAAGTTGGCAAAGGCCACAATACCCGAGTCTTCCCTGCAGTCGTTAGCCCGGATGTCAGTCAGTCCACCAATGGCACATGGAGTTCCAGGCTTTCCACCAGAGCTGCTCCATCCGTTGCTGCGACTGTCCCCACGGCGAGCATGAAACCATGAATTCCTGCTCCCATCCGCGCATAGCCAAGAATCAAAGCCGGACTACTACCGTCCCTGCACCATGCGCTGATGGGTTTTGTGCTGTCCGTCGTCAACTCAACGGCGAATTGGCAACGGATCCGAGTGCATTCTCGTGGCATCCATCATCCATGGCGGCTTTGGCATCACCATCAACACATCGTTCGACAGAGGTGAAGTTGCACATATGGAACGTCATGGCACTTGGATCAACACTGGTCAGCTGCCATATTGGAGCAAAGAGGTGAAGAGCTTCTAGCCATGTATAATATCTAGTGTTGATGCTGATTTGTTAAGAAAAAAAAATACTATTTTAAATAGGGCTAATTTTGACTGGTAAGCTCAAGAGCTATAAAGGACGATCCGCGCTCCGACTACTCTCCGGCGCGGAACACCGCCATTCGGAAACAATCCAGAGACGAAGATTTGGGCGACTGAATGACTTGCGACTGGCGATGGCGAGGTCTGAAGCCGCCCGAGTGGGCAACAGGGACATGAAACCACGCCGCCCTGGAACAGTGTCGAGGAACGCCCGGAAGGAACCCGAGCAGACTCCACGCAATTTGAGCAGACCGACGGGCCCTATTTGTGCATTGGGCTCGCTTGTTTTTTGGATTAGAGGCCCGAAAGGTTTCATGAAATGTTTGATGCTAGGTTTGTCAATTCTTCCTTTTTCAAAAAAGCCCTTAATTCCTTTTTTTTCCCGAAAAAGCTCTCTTGTAGCGTTGTTAAATCAGTTTAGCAGTGATGAAATGAGGAAAACCAAAATTTGTCTGCAAGGTTTCATTTGTTTGCTAACAAGTTAATTTTCTGTAAGGTTTTATTTGTTTGCCACGAAAGTTAACAAGGTAATATGCCGGTGCAATAATTTGAGGAAAACAAAACTGTTTAAATAAACACACATTCCATCAGTACCGGTGCCAAAACTCGAGGAAAACCAAACCATTCAGTAAACAATCCCGGTGACAAATTTTGAGGAAAACCAAACCGCTGGAATAAACGCACTCACTGCTTTTCCCAAACCAATCAACATGACCAAAGAGATCATACATATACAAAGCAACATGGTCAGAGAGATCATACAGATCAAACCAACATCAACTATATGACAACCACATTGACGACCAAACCACAGAACAAAACCTTGAGATTCAGCTAGTATTCAATGCATGCATAGATTGAGCTAATATACCAAAGCATAACCATGTCTCAGCATAAGTGCACTTTCGACAAGGATCATTAAACAAAACCGCAATCTTATCAGGCTTACTACTCTTAAGGCAGGTGTTGCAAGGGTCACACGAGTTCAACAAACATAGCACAAATTCGACGACATCCAAGAAACCATACAAGAACCACTAAGACCACCAGGGCTTCAGCGCAGCCTCCTGGCCTCCCTCTCGGACTCAAGAAGGGTGAGGATGTCACCCTCACGAACTGGGCCCTTGACGTTCCTCATGATGAGACGGTTCTGGTCATCCAAGAACTTCACTCTGACCTGGGTCACCTGACCCCTGGAGCCAGTCCTGCCCATCACCTTCACCACAACAGCAAGCTTCACCTGGGTGTCCATGCTGCACTGATAGAAAGCATTTGTCAGTTACCAAGGGGATTCACATACTTCATTTTAAACTGCAGTGAGGTACAAAGATAAACGGTTCACATGTTTTTTTTTCCAAATTGGAGCTTTGTGAACAGATACAGAAACAAATTAACAGCATTACACAGCAAGATATGAAGACAACATTCTTTATTTGGTATTGAGCACATTCTGTTTGCACTACGAAAGAGAAGTTAACATAATGCTACAAATAGCACAATTCGAAACGATCAAAAGAATGCTTGCTGAGGCACAATTCCAAATTATCAATATTACCTTGCCTTTGGGACGTAAAAAAGAATGGTTGCTCAGGCATAATTCCAAAATGATCACTACCACCTTGTGTTTGAGAGGTTCCTAACTACCAAAGAGATTATGTTTCGTTTGCTAGGATATTATTGTTAACTCAGCCCTAAGAGCACTGTTCGCCTAAATGGCCGTTTAGACTGTTTAAACGCCGTGTAAACGCTACACAATGATACACCGTTTCATTTTAATCATCTGTTTAGTCCGTTTAATTGACCGTTTAGCCCGTTTAATGGACTGTTTAGCCCGAATAATGGCTAAACGGCAGGTGACCGACTGTTTACAGTTTAGCGTTTAGGAAAACATTGCCTAAGAGACAAGTGTTCTTCAATATGCTTCTACACAACTTCATTCAAGGACCCTTAAAGGTTGTACCACAAAGTAGGATCACAGCAAAAGTCAAGAAACCTACACGATCACAGATTTGTAGCTGCACAACATATAAACGAAGAATCATGGGCTACTATCCCAAAACATCCATGCTTAGTTCCACAACAATTCATATTATTCTAGAACTGGACTAACAAATGTGTCCTTCATCATGATGTTTAACTAGACTAACATACATATCAACTTCATTCACGGAGGACACCAAAACCTAAGAGACCCTTCAAGGTTGCACGACGAAGTCTACGGATGAAATCAATAAGACACCCACACGACAACACCAGATTCATAGTCACACACAGCATCCAACATACAAAATTAAGAAATCAAGTGTTACTATGCTCATCCATCGCATAATATCCATGGAACCAGAACAAGCGCGTAACGCCAGAGGATTCAGAACGCTCACGCATGAATCAAAGCTTGCAAACAGGAACAAATAAAGAAACGCGTGACGCAGCATAAAATCTACAGCTACGGCGCATCGGGGGGATGAATTGGGGATAGAAGAGTCGAACCTCTCGCTTCTCGCGTGGACGGGGGCCGACGAGCTCTCGGTCACGCGAAGCGAACTGCGGCGGCGGCGGCGCGAGGAGTACACTTGGATGAGGAAGGAAACCCTAGGCCTGCGTTGGTTCGTTTTATAGTAGGAGTGGGCGGCTGTCGAGTCGAGACCACCGTGGACCGGCGCGTTGGGCTAGACCACCCGCATGGTGGAGGTTGGTGGGTTCACAAGTGTGGGCCGGGCCGAGCGGTGGAGGGTGATGACGGCCCGTTACAGGAAACGAAAGATTGGTCCGTGCGCCGGCAGAGACACACGGTCACACGGACAGCGCGGCACCGGCACACCACGACCACAACAACACCCACAAATGGCCGCGGTGATTAGTGAGGCCTCGTTAATAATTGCACAGATTAATTAAATTTTATGAATCTAATCTTTTAAACCTAATTAATATATACTTAGACACTAATTGGTACAGTAACACATATGATAACGATGAATTAATTAAGTTTAATAAATTTGTCTTACAATTTTCTAATGGATTATGTAACTTTTTATTATTAGTAGCCGAATATCTCATGCGACATTTCCATGTGACATATCCTATGACACTCCCAATTTTTTTGGCCTCGAACTAAACAAGGCTTGAGATGAAATGTTTTCCTTTTCTTGCAAGCTAGATGAAATGCTTCTTGGATTCCTGAAATAAAAAAATATTTATTGGAACAGGCAGAAGATTTGACTTTCGACATCAGGATTCCTGTGATCAGTTTTTTTTTTTTAAAAAAAAAAAAGATATTGTGAAACAGCCTTGTTCTGATTGGACAAACCGGGAATGAAGATATTTGACTGACAAAATGCGTCACATGTTCACACGAAAAAACGAAAAAGCGCAAAGAAGGATCACCCAACTCGCCATCTACCCCGTACTCCCTCGGTCTGTCTATGCAAATTTGCAGTCTGTCGGCGAGATGGGTGGATGGTAAGTTGGCGACGGCGTTGCCGCGCACCTACGTCCCAAAATAACTATATATTTTATATTTTTAACTAATTATATATTAAAAACATTAATGTTTTTAATATAAAAGTTTTTAAATAAATTTATTTAGATATATAAATATTATATATTTTTTACAAATTAAATTAAATTTGTGATATGAAAATCAATTATAATAATTAATTTAGGATGGAGGGAGGGGGCATGATCTGGGCCTTGGCGAGGTGTGAGGGACTCTTGTCTCCACTCTCCATCGGTGGCGCATCTGGCAACTGACGTCTTGTTTACTTCCAAATTTTTTGCAAAATAGGAATAATAGCACTTTTATTTGTATTTGACAAATATTGTTCAATTATAGACTAACTAGGCTCAAAAGATTCGTCTCGCCAATTCCGACCAAACTGTGCAATTAGTTTTTATTTTTATCTATATTTAATACTCCATGCATACGTCAAAGATTCGATGTGACGGAAAATCTAGAAAATTTTGCAAAATTTTTCGGAACTAAACAAGGCCTAAACCGGCGGCCAAGACAATTGACCAATCGCGCGATACAGTGGGAAAGTTCCACGACTCACCTTTTGCTGCTTGGGCTGGCTAGGGCGGTGGCTGCTAGAAAGGCCTGAAGGCCGTATTTGCTAATGGGCTATGGAAGGTTTTGTATACTGGGGTTTGGGCCGTCCTCTGGGTTGGGCTATAGGCGCACCCGCCGCACCCTCTGAACGCTACTCGTTGGATGAGTGAAGCATTTTCATTTGTGCTCCGAATGACAAGAATTAGTTCTCCAAACCAGTGGCGGAGCTAAGATTTAAAACTTAGGTATTTCCACTTTTATATTAAAAAAAAAGTTGAATTCATAAGCTTAAAATATAGCAAATAATACTACAAATTAGCAACTTTAAACCAATATTTACTTTCTAGAATCTAGACTTCTAAATTAAATGACTAGTTTTTTTACTTGTTTTGAGCTCAAATGTAGAAAAATACTATAGATTATAACATTATACATTCATATATATAAGTATATATACATATCTACATAAAAATATATACCAAAATAATTAGGTATTTCTAGAAATACTGGGAAATACCCCTAGATCCACCCATGCTCCAAACATAGTTGGAGCAAACTGAACCGTTTTGGTTTCTCCTCCATGAAACGATTTTCTCTTTCTTGGAGCAAACTCGAAGACTGTTGAGCTGAGTAGCATAGAATATTTAACCTGATTTCTTCAGTTAAGCTGTTGGGCCATAAGAAAATGAACCAAGATTAGTAATTAACTAATTATAGAGATTCACATGCCCATGTAAACTGAAAAGAGAAAGATGAACAGAAGGAGTTATAAAAATAAAATAATGGGTAATTACAACTTGGCATGAGCGCTGCTCGTGTCACCTCTTTTAAGGTGGCGCGGGAGCAGATGTCTACACTCGTGTACATCAACACTAGGAGGGAGAGTTACGAGAGTATGTACCAACCGATTACGGACGCAACGGTATGAGTGGAGAGTTCGCCTCGAGCGTGTCGTCTGGTCCATTGGTATGCTTCCACCACCGTCGTCATTAAGCCCACCATCGTGTGGTGGATCGGAACTTGAGCATACGAGCATCGCCACACCACAGATCCCGCCTGTCGTTCCGAACCCTAACCTCCGGCCGCAGTACTATCACAAATGACAGAGGTGGACTGTGGACGGATGAGGTTCATGATGATTCATGAGTGGCCGGGTTTGTGAGAATATGGATGACAGGCTCGATCGAACCCACATCATACACACTATGGGAACGAGCGATATGGCTTAATTGGGTGCCTGTGTGCTTGGACTGTCGGTTCGATACCAAGAGATAGCCGTTGTTGCTTCGGTCATCACTCGTGTCAAAGTTGGTGATTATGTCTGCGAAGTTTGTTAGTGCTCGTAAAGAAAAGGAATTTTGCAGGAGCATGCACACGCACCAACCAACCAATGCAACGTATAGAAAACGATGGTACTAATGCAAACAGATATGATTCTTTGGTGGCCTTTGTGCGCGCAGGCCGGCGCCCGGCGGTGCAGTGCTCTCGACCGGTACAGGGATCCGGCCATCCGGGGACACGGCACGGAGCAGCCCTCCCCCGATCCCCTCGCCCCCAGATGGAGACAACACAGGCGGTGGCAACTGACAACGCCCACGCCGCATGCCATGCCAGGATCGCTGCAAAAAGTTGCGAGAGTTCGCCGTCGCGGAGTGCCAGTGCTCGCGCACTCTGACGCCACGGCCACTGGCCACTGCGCACGGGGCGCGCGCGCCTCTTGGTGACCACGACGACGACACCCGCGGCTCTTGCACCCGGAGGGCAGCGGCCGAGGCTGCCTGGGACTGGGAGGGACGGAGACGGATGCGCCTGCACCGAAAGCGAACGCGGAACGCCCGAGAATGATGTGGCCATGGTGGCCATGCCATCGTCGTCCGCTCGTGAGCTGCCGCCGCGTTGTTTCGTGGGGGCAAAACAAAACAAAAAAGCTTGGGTCCGTTTCTTCAGTTCCTCTTTCCCGCTTTTCTCCGGACATGGCTCGGCTGTTTCGATTCAATTACAGATTCGCCACTTTTCTAAACCCATTTTACAAACCTGTTAAAACCCACAACATTCGAGTATCATTTATATATATGTAAAAATAAAAAAATTTTGAAATTCCACAGTAGTACATGTTCAGTCGCCGGTCGCCATTAATTCCACAATATCGAGGCAAGCTCCACAGGTTTTCCTCCTTGCTGCCCAAGCATCACAGTTCCCACTCTTGGGTGGAAGGGGGAAGGGAGGTGAGCCCCACGTCGTCTCCCCCAGGCGACTCGGGGCGACACTCGCGCCGCCGCTCGTAAGCCAGCTCCGGCCGCTGTCGCCGCAGCTCCGGCTAGCGGTGGCGGCGGCCCGCAGCGGCGCCCCTTAGTTGGCTCCCTACGGCACCCTCTCTCCCTCCATTTTCTCCCTATCTCTCCCCGTCTCTCTCTTCCAACGCCGCTGGTGGGCTCGGGGCGGCGGATCCATGCTCCTTGGCCGCGGATCCGGTGCTCCGGCGTTTGGATCCGTGTCCTCCTGCTCCGGATCCGGCGACCCCCACTAGCGGTCGCTCAAGACGAAGTGGACGGCGGCGGTTCGGGCTCGGTGGAGTCGCTTGCCCGCCCTACCTCTCCCCGGACCTCCTGCTCCGTTGCGGCCGCGCGCGCCTCGTCATGGCGGCGGCGCAAGCTGCGCCTTGGTGGCTGGATCCGGCTCCCCCACGCCCGGTTTTGCCGTCCCTACCTCTCTCCCTACCCCGATGCCTTGGGCCGGTGGCGGGGGTGGCGGTGGCTCCGGCCCCACCGCCCTCCCTCCATTCTCCTTCACCACCGGCGGATCCCCTCCTCTCCTACATCGACAAGGACGACCTTGAACTATCGTGGACGGATTGGGGCCTCCTGGGTCTCGATCTGTCTGCTGCTTATTGGTCATCCGCGAGGCGGCGGACTTTGGGCTTCTCTGACCCTATCTGGGTGGTCCTGCAGCGTCGCGGGACACACGGTTCGGCTGCTGGCGTGCCGGCAGTGGGGCAGTGTGCCCTTCGCGTTTGTGCAGGGGCCAACTGCGGCACGTTTGCGAGGTTTGGCCGCGGGCTTGCTGGCGGCAGGGTTCCGTATTCGTGGGCGCCTTCCCGTCTTCTCCTCAGGAAGGCACAACGCAGTTTGGTCACCGCGACGGCGTCGACCTCGGCAACCTCGTGGGTGATAGCGTGCTGTTGGAGTGCCGGTGCGCGCCTCCCATCTCACGGGCGAGTCCAACAATGGCTCCGTGTGGTGTGGTGGTGATCGGCTCCTCCCCTCGTCAGGATGGTTGCTTGCCGGTGCGCGCCTCCCTCCGTCGCGGGCGAGTCCAGGTGTGGCTCCGCGCGGTGTGGCGGCGACCGGCACGTTTGGGCATCCTTGTTGGCGCGCGCCTCCCACCGCCGCGGACGAGTTCGGGAGTGGCTCCGCGCGGTGTGGCGGCGGCCGACACCCCCTCTGTTCAGGCGAGAACGCTTTTGCGTGCCTCCCCTCGTCGCGGGCGAGTCCGGCATAGCTCCGCGCTGAGCGAAGGCGGTTGATGTTTGCCGGTGCGCTCCTACCATCATCGAGGGCGAGTCCGAAAGGCTCTGCATGGTGTGGAGGCGGCCGGCTACCACCTCAGTCGCGGGTGGGTCTTTGGAGGCTTTGGCAACGGCTCTGGGCGAAAGCTCAGCTCAAACTTTTTGAGTCAGCGACGAGATTCTCCTTCTTGAAGGCGTCACTGAAGAGCCTTGCAACTACTTCTCATCGACACATGGCTCGGGAGAAATCCTTGTCAAGCTTCGGCTTGGATGACGATGATTACGTTACGACGTCATTCACCCCCTGGAGGCATCGTCGAAGAGCTCATTTGTTCTGATGTAGTAGTCTCCGCGTCCTGCTACTGTTTTCTTGTTTATCTGTGGCTCTGCCACTTCTCGCCCTAGCGCTAGGGCGTTCGGTGCGGCGGTTGTTGTTGTTGTTGTTGTTTTCTCCTCAAAATTTATGTAAACTTCAGTAAATCTGTCTTTTTGACCCTTTTAAATATATTTAGGTTGGAGTAATCCTCCGGTGAAAATTAAAAAAAAAAATCGAGTCAAATTTCGAGTAAACAAGACTCTGGATATCAAAAGCAGGCCATAGAGCATGCACCGCTCTAACATGACACCTGTCCTGACGCTAGTCCTGGTATCTGATTTCGCTGTTAAATCTCCTGCCTGCCTGAAATCTCAAATATCTCAGCCCCCAGACTGCGGCTGCCGACGGTCAAAGATGACAGAGACGTAGATAAGAGAAAAAAACAACAGAGGTTTTACTACACAATCTCCAAATTGCAAGGACCTAGATGCTAATCTAGCGCTTAGCCGCAGGCGCGACGCTCCTCTATATAAACGCCCGCTCGCCTCACCACAGCCCACAGTCCAGACCTCCACCGCGTCCTCGTCTCCACCCATTTCCGTTGCAGAGTACGTAGCTCGACAGTTTCTCAAAGCCACAGCCTCGAGCGGAGCGGGGCGAGGATCGGATCGGAGAGCCTACGCGCGCGGCGCTCGCGGCAGGAGCTGGCTACCCCTCGAGGTCGTCAGGGAGCGGCGTCGCCGCGCCCGCACGAGACGGCGGAGCTGGACGCGGCGGAGGCGTCGGCGTTCGTCGCCGGGGAGTCGGCGGAGCAGCGCAACCGCTTCCTGGTGCTGTGGCTGTACGAGGCGCTCAACGCCCGCGACGCGCGCCGGGCGCAGGAGCTGCTGGCGCCCGACCTCGAGTGGTGGTTCCATGGGCCCCCCACGCGCCAGCACATGATGCGCCTCCTCACCGGCGCGGACCAGCGCGACAAGAGCCGCGGCGGTGGGGGAGTAGGATTCGTCTTCTCCCCGCGCTCCGTCGACGCCTTCGGGTCCACCGTCATCGCCGAGGGCGCGGACGACGCGCGCCAGCTCTACTGGGTGCACGCCTGGACCGTGGGACCCGATGGGGTGATCACGCAGCTCAGGGAGTACTTCAACACCGACCTCACCGTCACCCTCCTCTCCGGCGCCGCCGCCTCCGCCAAGAAAGCTGACATTGCAGGCGCTCCGCGTAAGCAGCAGGACGCTGCCTCTTCTTCTTTCTCGTCCCCCTCGGCAGCTGCAGGGCCCAAATGCCTGTGGCAGAGCCGCCGCGGCGACAGCGCACACAAGTCGCTGCCAGGCCTCGTCCTCGCCATCTGAGAGTCGAGACAGCAAGATCCATCTACTACCCAGTCTACCCTCCATTATAATAAGATAATAACAGTATAAAGATCCTAAAATTCCAAACTATTATTGCATAAATAATCTGGAACTTTTCTAGTCGTATCGTATATATGTACTCAGAGCCGGTCAGTGAAAACAACGAAATGACGTGTGCGTATGGACTGAACTGAACTGAACTGCTCCGTGTTGTGACTTGTGAGGTTCCGGTAACAGTTGCTTAGCTCGTGTCGTGTCGTGTGGTGTGGTGTTTGTGTCTGTGTAGAAATCGTAGATTGTTAAATCATGGATTATGGTGTGCGCTGCCAATGCTGCTATTGCAATGGTCATTTGTTATGGTCTGATGGATAGATGATATCGTGGCTGAATAAAAGTTGCATGAGTTGGAGGGTTAAGACGTGCGTATCTTCCCTCTTCTTTCTTCCTCTTCTGATTTTATACTTAGTATATATAGAAATTTTCTCTCTTTTAGGAGAAACAACTTTTTTTTTTCTTACGTCTACTTGATCTATTGGTTTTTTAGAAAGGCTACTTGATCTATTGCCTATTGGTCTGTTGGAGGCTGGTGACTCTGCCAGTTTTACATATTTTATTTGACTACAAATCTTAAAGTTTGACGAAGATTGAGCGAGCAATCTATCTACCTAACCAAAAACTAACGTGAAAGCGTGAGATCCATCACTCACGGAAGTCAGAAGCGAGCACTAGCTGTTCACGCACGGTGCTTCAATCCCCAAATCACTTCCAAAAGCTTACGCATATAAACACGTGCTACTAATTTTTTTAGAACGAAATCCAGATAAATAAACTTGCAGAAACACAGAAGCATACAATCAATAAGATTTTCTTGCGCTGCATCGCCAAAGATTCAGAGGAGTAGTGTGTTCAGCTGTGTTCCTCCCAGACCCTAGGGCCGGCGAGCATCAGCCATGAAGGGGTTGCTTTCAGGATTGCCAACCTAAAATCTCCCTCTGATGTGAGGTCTCAATGAATTCGCGATATGTCCGGAAGAAGGATCGCCAGGTTTGGAATTTCCTCTCCCCCCGCACCGACGCTTCCCACTTTTTGTGCCCTGTCCTCCTCTTGCGAATTGCACTGTCATTTTCAAAAGTCACCTTTCGAGGTTAGTGTTGAGACTTGAGAGAGTTAGCAAGTGGCTGGTTTCTCGTCCCGTGCGCAGCAAACAGCATCATTCTGCAATCTGGTTTTGGCCGCGCTTTTTCAGTTGCTTCGCTTTACTGGCGCAGTCCTAGGAAGTAGGAACCATGATGATCTCGCAAAGTTTAGGTCACATTTGGCCAAAAGCTTCGTCGTTCTTCGCCGAAGCAGAGAAGAAACGACTAACCTCATAACATGACCAATATGCCTACAGTATGCCTTTATGCTCCATTCTCACGCCCAACTTTAAGATCTTCAGATCCATTGTATGGTACAGTACAGTGCATATCTTTGAAAAAAAAAAGCAAGTTTGTAGCGATAACATCATGCTCATGCCAAGGCATTTCACGTGATATAGTTAGTTGATTGTACTCCAGGGAATTTGTCGCACCAAATTATATCTACGCTTTGAACAGTGCAACACGAGTTCATGTGTATTTTATTAAGAAAAAATGTTGAACGAATGACTTAAACAACGCAACTACAGCAGAACCCATAGTTACCGCTTACAAAACCACAGAGGAACTGGTTAGGAACCTAAACGACAATAGAACAAAAATAAATACTTTAGGGAGAGACTCTCCACCTCCAACCTTAAACCTAACCAACTAGATCTGCAAAGAAAAAAAATACACCAATACAATGGAGCTAGCAAAGGAGATGAAGCTACGGTGACAAAGCATCCACCAAGAAGCGACGGTGTTCGCCCGAGCGACACGGCAACAAAGTATCCACCAGAGTGAACATGACAAAGTATCCGTAGTAGGGGGAGGGCATCACGCCCTCAGTTGCCGCATGAGGGAGGCTTATGTAGCGACATCGACAACAAATTATTCACCCAAAGCAGCAACTACGACAAAAGCATCTATCCAAGAAGAGAACCCAAAGCGACTTCGGTGGCCAAGTATCTGTCCGAGTAGCAACGATGACAGAGCATCCGTCAAAGGAGAGCGATAGTGGCAAAGTATCCACTGCAAAGAACCAATCGACTGTAGCAACACCAAAGTAGGTGGGCAGACCATTGTGAAGAGGAGCTTGAAGCATACACAGACACAACACCAAAAGGGGCAACTTCGACGAGACTAGTGGCACATGAGCTACGAAAGTGCGCCAGCGAAGCCTTTAGGAAGGATTTTGACATCCACAAATGCCAACAACTCGGTTAGAGCACATGATTAGGACTTTCATCTCTAGCCTACCCCCAACAAACAGAGACTTAGACCTCCCTCCCAGGAAGGTATATAGCATATATAGGCTATGCCACTATCGCCGGCTCGGAAGAACTGGGCATAGTTTTCACCCCTATATGTGCATAGAGGGTCGTCGTTTTCACGTGTAGCATCCGCAGCGGCGACAACTCTAACCAAGGGCCAAAGCTGCTAGTGCGGGCACCATGACCGCAACAGACTTCACACCACCATAGTAGCCATGCTGATTGAGAGGAGACACCTCGTGGCAAGGACATAGCCGCACAAAGAGAGGGGTGTCACTGCAGGTCCAACCTTGGGCCCATTGCATGCCACTAGATTCGGCCACCAAGAAGCAGTAGACACCGCAGCCCCTAGTAGGTTGCAACCGCCGGCCGGCCGATCGCAGCCCAGAGAGAGTGCAAATTCAATGTCGCCGAGTGTAGATCTGACCACCCGGCAGAGGCCGGCTGCCACCCTCTCAGCCTAGCTACGAGAGGCCACGACCTCGAGCACCATGGTAAGGTCGGATCTGCCAAACCCGCGCACGCAAGCTACCAAGCGCGTAAGCCCAGATCCAAGCCAACAACTACTTAGAACACCAGAGAAGAAGGTGAAGATGACGGGTGGTATAGGAGAGAGGAGGGAGAGAGAGAGAGAGGGGTTGCAACTGTTGCCCTTATTTTTAGAGCCGTTGCTGGCCTTTGGCACCACGCACCGAAGGGTGGTGACAGCGATAGAAGAGAAAGCCAGAAAGAGGGTTCCCTAACGACATTAGTGGGTCACCCTCTAATAATTCACCTGTTGGTGTGCTTTGATTTATTACTGTTACACACAAAGGTATTCACCGTATCAATTTTTTTTTAAAAAAAGATATATATTGTATCTAAATATATATTAAAAACTACATAACAAACATAACTGTTTATAATTTGCAAGCGAAGAAATACTAGTTAATGACAAGGATACAAACAACTATGGTCGTATTGCATGACATACTTGCATCTTATACAAATAAATAGCATGGCGATATAATAAAATCACAAGGACGTCCATTGGTCTCTTATTAGCATTTTTTTCTGGCATTTTACTATTACGCAAAAACGGCATCACGTTAATCCTCATGAGACCTGCTAGAATTTTTTTTAAGAATTCTTACAATAATAAGATACAAGTATCATCATTACCAGTAGTAGCCAGTCGCTCTATTCTCTCTTTTTCTTTAATTAAAGAGCCAGTCGATCTATTATATTCTTTTCCTTTAAAAAAAAACTACCCACCTTATCCATTATGAAAATATAAAGTAACCTCTGAATGTGCATCTAAATTACCGTCCCTATCATATAATAAAAGATAATTAGATAACCCTCTGAGTACTAGGTTTTTTTTTTTTTTGCTTTCCGCGTTTGAAGATAAATTTTCATTGGATAGAACGTCCAATAGTAAAACACAAGTCAATTCGCGTGATGAAATCCTTCCGCCCTTCGCAATAAGAACGCAGGTCATTTCTTTAGCAAGAACCGTTCAGTCAATGTACTAACTTTCAACGCTAGTACTTGCATGGAATTAAGGCCATTGTTCTTCCCGTTGAGTTCTGGGCGTCCTGCTCTCATGTACCAGCAAGTACATTGTAGTTTGAAAAACTGCCGCTTTATACTAATTAATGCTGTAATGTGCACCTTGAAAATCTGCCCGCACAGGTACTTTATATTACTGTACTCAGCGTCTGCGACTACGACCAACAAACTCTGTGCATCGTCCATCGATTTAGGTCAATGTTTCAGGTATTAGTAACTGCCGTCACCAAACCCAGATAAATTATTGTACTCGATCAGGCCTACAGTTCATATTTCAATATTTTTTACCTTAAGAACACTTTCAACAGCATGAGATAGTTTTTTTTTCACCAAGGAAGGCCGATGCAGGGGCCTCCCGGTCCACTGCCGGATCGAACCCAGGATGCCGGCTTGAGGACCGGCTCAACGTGAGACCTAACTCTCGGCTAAAATTAGTAGCTAAATTTTATTATTTAGTTATTTTATAAATTAGAAAACTTTTTTTTAAAAATACCTATAGCAGTTTTACTATTTTACAAAATTAAATAGCTAGTATCAGTGGTTAGCTATATATGACCAGCAAAAATTAAAGAATAATTAACTTTCTATTTTACAAAACCAGATAGCATATTTGTAGAGCCAATTTTTTACTATACAAATTCTAAAATAGCTTTCATAATAAGAATAGCTAAATTGTTGGAGTTACTAGCCTGAAAAAAAATATTCTTCAATAATGTTAACTTTTATCATATGATGAATAACTTTACATGACAACTTCATATGATCTTCTAGTGACTAACAATTGATCAAGAGATATTTTTTTTTACCTTTTTTAGTAAAATATAAAAAATAATAAACTTAGAGCTAGCTCATATGTCATTATTGAAGGTGCTCGAACTAGTAGAGTGGTTCACGCAAACAGCATATGTAGCTGTTTTTTTTACGCTAGCATTTGTTTTTGTTTTTCACTTGAAACCTTTTAAATAGTTCTGTTTATTTGTTTGTTTATAACCGTCAATTAGCGCGAAGTACATATTCCTATCGGTGATAAATTTTTTGCTTAAACCTATTGTCATCTCCATCTAATTTTTCACTTCTCCATTTCTATCCTGTGGCTATATAATTTGCACCTGCTAAAAGTTTAGGAAGTTTTTTTAATTTCTATATACTAGTTAAACTTAAAGAAGTTTTACTCATCAAGAAGTGAAACATTTACGGAGTAGTTATTTAGAGCATCTTCAAGAGTTCCCAATAAAACCTCCTAATCTAGGATTTTTGGCAAGAATAGAAAAAAAACCATCTCCAAGAGTTCCTAATCTCATCACCCAATCTTTTGGTACTTAGAATCCGAAAAAGCGGATTTTTGCGTGCGTCTATCAGTCTCTCAATCTAAGGTGGAAGAGCATGAGAAAAATAAAGAGCATTAAAAGATTTCTGATGTAAATATAAAAGAGAGAAAGATAAAAGTGGTTAGGATAATTTAGAAACAGTATAAGATTTATACTGTAAAATTGTCTTCATATATTTTAGGAGTGAATTATTAGAAATTAATGGAGATGGTCTTATTTATTTCTTCTATTTTTTTGGCAATTTGGAAAACTCTATGGTTTTGGAAAGAAATTGTTGAAAACTCTTGAAGATGTTCTTAGAACGAAAAATGAAAGTATGCGTAGAACTCATATATATTTTTTTCTCTTCTTCCTTGTGCTCTTTACCTCTTATATAGTCTATTTATGGTACATTTGGTAGGAATCTAGATTCTCTTAGAAACATTTTAGATCCAAAATCTTCAAATAGATGTTTGAAATGATGAATTAAAATCACTTTATGTATCTGTTTGGCTAGTAGGGAATTCTAATATATCTTTTCCGGAAAATCATAAAGACAGAACTATGCTTAAAAAATCGAATTTTTTATGGACAAAGAACAACTTGAATATAATCTATTTAACTTGTTGCCCTAAAAGAATTATGATTCAAAAGAAATGAATTATTAGCATAGAAGGGAGGTAAGAGAGACAAAAATTGAATCATTGTGAAACTAGGATATGGCAGTTTCGAGCTCTAGCAGTGAAGAAACAGAAAATTGTTTCACGGAGAAACCAAAACGGTTTACTTTGCTCCAACTATTTTTGGAACAGGTCTTGTTTAGATCATCAAAAATCCAAAAAAATTTCAAGATTCTCCGTCACATCGAATCTTACGGCACATGCATGGAGCACTAAATATAGATGAAAACAAAAACTAATTGTAATAATTTACGAGACGAATCTGTTGAGCCTACTTAGTCTATAGTTAGATATTTTTTATCAAATACAAACGAAATTACTACAGCGTTAAAATCTAAAAAATTAGAACTAAACAAGGCCTAATTCTTGTGATTCTGAGCAGTAATGAAAAATGCTTCACTCATCCAAAGGCACCCTTTAAAAAATTAATGCACGGACCACTTTCCTAGTCAAGATAAAAAGATCAAAATATCAACTGTAGCCTGTGGCTTGATCGAGTACATAATGCATTTAGTTTTGTGACGACTGAAATATTGACCTAAAAATCGATGGACGATGCACATTAGTTGTTGGTCGTAGTCGCAAATGCTGAGTGCAGTATAAAGTACGATTGCATAGTTGTGGGTCGTAGTCGCAGACGACGCTGAGTGCAGTATAGATCACCTGTGCGGGCAGATTTGTAAAGGTCTACATTTTAGTAAATAAAAAGCGGCAGTGTACGTGTTACAAATTACAATGTACTTGCTGGTACATGAGAGCGAGATCCCGAAAACTCAACGGGAAGAACAGACGATAGACTACTCTTCCATGCAAGTACTAGTGTTGAAAGTTATTACCTGCATAGGGCTCCTTTTTTTTTAAAAAAAATACCTGCGTTGCTATTGCGATGGTCGGAAGGATTACGTCATGTGAATAGTCTACTGTTTTACTAGACGTTCCATCCAATAGAAATATATCTTGAAACGTGGAAAGAAAAAAAAACAGTGAGTACTTTAGAAGATTATTTTAAATAGTGAGTATAGTAGGGTGTGATGCAAATTTAGAGTTTGTTTTATATTTTTTCATCATAATGGCAAAGGCAGATAGTCTATTTTTTTCTAAAAAAAGAATAGAATGGATCGACTGGCACTTGAAAAAAAGGAATAGCAAGATCGATTGACTATTGTTCCAAGCTCGGCAAGTCTCCTTTAGAGGTGAGGCCACAGCTATTTTTCATTTTTTTTCACTCTTTTCACTATCATTGTTGGTTCAAAAACCTCATCACAGTTGGTTTTTGAACCAATACAACCATAGAGGTACATAACTCACAAGATTTTTAGCGCACTATAGTCGGCAGCGCTCGAACACTTTGTGGGTTCGTCCCCTAACCACTCTACTTGTAAGACACTTGTATCTATTTAGATATTCATCCCCCCACCATTTTATGTTGATCTAGTTTAGAAATGGATATTTGAGACCCTAAATAAAATTAGATAAACATGTTATCAACTATAAAGTTTTATAACTTTTCGAGATCTGCAACACTGAATTTGCTCATTTCTTCATCCGAGGTCGTTTGAAAATTTTGAATTTCAACTAAGACAATATTCACATATAATTTTCCTTAGGTAGATGATTTCAAATGAAAAGGTAGTCAAGTACAAAGTTGCATAACTTTTCAAAATCTACAACTTTTATTTTGGATGTTTCTCCATCTGAGGTCATTTAAAAATTTAAATTTTAAATTTGATGATTTTAAATAAAAAGATTGTTAACTACAAAGTTGCATGACTCTTTAACATATACAACTTTTGCTTTGGTTGCTTCTCTATTCGAGAACCTTAACTACCACTATCCACTAACTTATGACTATAGAACATATTGTTTTCTTTGGTATACTTCTATAAAATCTTGCGAATCAAATAAAGAGAAATCATAACAACTTTAAATAAAAAATATGAACAACAAATTTGCATAACTTTTCAAGATGTATAATTTTTGTTTCGGTCGCTTCTTCATCCAAAATCCTTAACTACCACTACACACTCACTTATGACTATAGAGTATGGACTCCTTTGGTATTAACTCTATAAAATCTTGTGGTGTATATTCAGATATCCAAATGCATGATCTCAAATCATAAAGTTTTAACTACGAAGTTGTAGATCTCGTCAAGCAGTGCAACTTTGATATAAAGTTATTTTCATCAAACATTATATAAGAAAATTTGAAGTCTTTTTTGCAGCATATCAGTGTCAGTTTGTGGCTTGAACCGGCAGTGATGACCCAATATTAATGTCGGTTATTTGCTAATACCGACAGTCATAATATAAATATCTGTGTCGGTTGGTGCTATCACTGCTGATTTTAGCCAAAAACTCCAGTGATGGACCCGGAGGCACAGTTTTTAAGAAACCTGTAGTGATAGGGTAGTTTTGTAGTAGTGTTTTTTATAGATAGATAGATAGATAGATAGATAGATAGATAGATATAAATAGAACAGAATAGATAGATTTATAGTATACATAGATGGAAATACAAAAATAGATATAGATAGTTTTATAAGGGAAATTATTTTCTACTCCCACAGAGTAGTTACTCCTATGTATATGTCTTATATTTATATGGCCTGACAAAGTATATATAGATGGAGTATATCATCTTACTAAACTAGGGTACTAGGCATGTCAAGTATGCATATACTTAGAGTATGCTATGGTTAATCTTGAGCAACGGGCCGACCCGGCACGGCACGGCACGGGCCCGTGCCAGGCACGGCCCGTTTGGGCACGAGCCCGTATGGCACGCGTGCCGCTGTGCCGTGCCGAAACAGGCTATCGTGCCTGGCTGAGGGCCCAAGCACGGTCCGTGGGCCTTCGTGCCAGCCCGCAGCCCGTATAGTTAAGAAACACATGATTCAATTCCAAATTCAATTTTAAGATTCAAATCCAATCCCAAATCACACTATCACATAAACAGACCAAAAGACGACCCAAGATGTAAATATTACCAAACTGGTTAAATAGAGCTGTCTGCAATGCCGCCTCATTAAAAACCTTGTTAGGTAAAACTCACACCTCGTGAGAAAAAATCCTAGCAAGGAAAAGAGTACGACCAGCTCAAAAAATTGTTCAATTGTCAAAGTTATTACAAGCCCAAGATTCAAATGTTTTACAAGTCTAGAGACTGAGTCTCATAATCTCATCTCACTGGTCCCTGCCTAATCCTTGTCCTTCAATCAACTGTTGTAGTAGAATCTTCATCAAGGAACTGGTTTTTGTAGTAGTCTTCTAACTCCTTGTCGACCACAGTATGTTGTCCATGCTCCTCACCAAGCTCCCAGTCCTTGGTGCAGACCAACATCTCCACAGTGTCAGCGCCCAATCGTCGTCGTCGCTCCTCAATTATCTTGCCAGACAAACTAAAAGTAGACTCCGAAGAAGTAGTTGACACAGGAACAGTCATAATATCTTTAGCCAACATAGAGAGAACTGGAAAGGTCAGTTTGTGCTCATGCCACCAATTGAGTACATCAAAATCATCATCATAGGCCACAACATTGTCACCGTCCAGATAAGCAGTGAGCTCAGATATACCACCAGATGAAGCAGATGAAAATGATGTACTAATTGAAGTACCAGAAGAACCTAATCCTCCAAAAATCCTGCCCCAAGCCTGCTTCCTCTTACGTGTCAGGCCAGATGGATGTGTGGTCCTAGCTGGATTAGCTGCACCAAATCTACATTCATACTTGTCATACAATTTATGCAACTCAGCTTTAACCTCAGCTAGATAAGCAATATAACTGATATTGTTACATTGAGCAAGCAAGTCAAGCACATTTTGCAAACCTCTGATCTTAGCCCTTGGGTCCAGAACAAATGCAAAAGAATATAACAGTGGATTTTTTTTCCAGTACTTGAGAAATTTAGATTTCATTGGCACAACAACATCATCAAGTTGGTTGTCATTTTCATAATTTTGCAGGTGAGTAGCAATCTCAAGTATGTGATGCAGTACCAATGGACTAGTGGGGTAATAAACACCAGAAAGTGCAACAGTGGACTCATAGAACAATTCAAGAAATTCCAACACCTTTTCAGCAATGTACCAGTGTTGTTCATTTAATAGTGCATAGCCAGATTGAGAATTGATGAATGCAGAAAAGACAAATCTATATGGCATCAGATGTTTAAGCATAAGATAGGTGGAGTTCCATCTAACATCCATATCAAGACAGAATTTACGAGGCCTGATGTCCTTAGCAAGACAATAGTTCTTGAATTGAGCAATACGCTGATTAGATGAATTGAGGAAGTTGATAGCCGTTCTAAAAACTTCTATGCAAGTTTTAAGCCTTTTCAAACCAGATTTAACAACCAAATTAATTATATGACAAACACAACGCTGATGTACCGCATGATATAACTTTTTAGCAGGATCAGAGGGAGCCACATCGTAGCCCAAGTAACCATCAAGTAAAGGAGTCAAAACAAGCATAGCACTGGTATTAGCAGAAGCATTATCAAGGCTAACAGCAAAAACTTTGTCAAGGAGGCCCCAAATCTCTAAGCACACGAGAGACAACTTCAGCAATGTTAACACCATTATGACTCACTTCAATCAGTTTGAAACCAATGACACTTTTTTTAAGCTCCCAATCATTAGTGATATAGTAGCAACAACAGTTATATAATCTTCCTTAGAATTACCATACCAGATATCAGATGTCAAACACACAGAGGAGATACCAGGAAAAACATCATTTTTTAGATGGTGCAGTTTCTCATTAAAATTCTTAGTCAGGTCTCTACCAGTAGTAAATCTAGATACTCTCTTATATCTAGGATTGTGTGCACGCTGGATGTACTCATCCCAAGCAGAATTATCAGCAATAGAAAGGCAAATCCAATCTAGCTATCAACCGACACAGCTCAACTCTAGCAACTTCAAATTTATATTCCCAATTTCTATAAGATCCATCAGGATTTAAAGCAAACCTAGTTTGAACCATACTAGCATGATCAGATTTCTTTTGGCATGATTTATGATGTCTACTTAAATGACCAGTGCCATTAGCAGAATTAGCAGACAAACGAGACCTACAAATCTTGCAAACAGCAATAACACGATCCTCTCCATCAACATTCTCAGTAATTTCATCAAAGTGAGCCCAGACAGGAGATAGCATCGCTAGGGGCAGGGGCCGCATCAGCGTCAGCCGCAGGAGCACCTGACGCTGCAACTGCAGGAGCACCAGGCGCACAGCCACGGCCAGCACCAGCGCCACTGCCACGGTCATGGGCACGGGCACGGCCGCGGCCGCGGCCAACACCTGGTGCAGCAGCACGGCTAGCACCAGCCATAGCCGCTGGCACGGAACCGAACAAGAGGGCAGTTGCATCAGTCATGTCATCTTCATCCTCGCCGGGCATGCCACAGTCCCGGAGCTCATCGTCGAAGCTTGGCAAGAAGGAGTAATCATCACCATCACGGTTGTCCATGTACACCGCACCGCGTCGGATTCTTCTTCACTTCTCGGCGCCTTCCTCGACGGCTCCGGCGGCACCAACTACTAGCCGGCGACCTGCAACAATAGAGATCTGGGCAAATTAATGAGAAGGCAAAAATACACCATGACCTGCAACGGAGCCTGGCGCCCAAATTAATGATTAATTTGCCATGATGATCTCTAATGGCGACCTGCCATGATGATTAATTTGGGCATGAGAAGGCATACGCATTTACATTTTGGTCACTGCTCTGGTTATTAGTTTCTTTTCTGCTTCGGTAAAAGAACGACGAAGCTTTAGCCGAACCGAATGTGACTTAAACTTTGCGAGATCATCATATGGTTCCTACTTCCTAGGACTGCGCCAGTAAAGCGAAGCAGCTGAAAAGCGCCCGGCCAAAACCAGATTCCAGCGTGATGCTGCCCAGTGCCCACAGGACGAGAAACCAGCCGCTTGCTAGCTCTCTCAACTACCAACCTGGAAAAAAGACTTGTGAAAATGACAGTGCAATTCGCAAAAGGAGGACTGGGCACAAAAAGTGGGAAGCGTCAGTGCGGGGGGAGACGAAAATCCAAACTTGGCGTGGCGTTCCTTCTTCCGGACAGATCGGGAATCCCTCTCGAGCATCAGATCAGAGATTTTAGGTTGGCAATGCTGAAAGCAACCCCTGATGGCTGATGCTCGCCGGCCCTAGGTTCCGGGAGGAACACAGAACACGCTACTCCTCTGAATCTTTGGCTATCTAGCGAAAGAAAATCTTACAAATTGTATGCTTCTGTTCCTGCAGGTTTATTACAATCTGTATTTCGTTCGAAATTAGTAGCACGTACGTGTTTATATGCGCAAGCTTTCGGAAGTGATTTGGCAACTGATGAAGCGCCGTGCGTGAACAGCTAGTGCTCGCTTCTTCTGAATTCCGTGAGTGATGGATCTCATGCTCGTTCAATATCTTGGTCAAACTTTAAGATTTGTAGTCAAAATAAAATACGCAAAACTGGCAGAAGCCACCACCCTCCAAGGGACCCAATATTAGAACAAGTAGACGTAAGAAAGAACTTATTGTTCGTAAGATATATAGACTATAGAGAGAGACCTTTTGTGTAGGAAACAACAGGGGAAGAGACGCACGTTAATTAATTTCTTAACCCTCCAACTCATGCCACTTTTATTCAGCCACAACAATATACCAGCATCACATCCATCATCACACCATAACAGCAGACCATTACAGTAGCGGCAATGGCAGCGCGCACCATAAGCCATGACTTAACAAACTACAATTTCCACACACACAGACGACACAACAGGACACAAGCTAACTAGGTACAAGAATCCGGAACCTCACAGCACGGACCAGTTCAGTTCAGTCCATACGCATACGGAAACGTCATTACGTTTTCACTGACTGGCTCTGAGTACAGTACAGTACAGTACATACTACGACTAGTGCCGTTCCAGATTATTTCTGCGATAATAGTTTGGAACTTTAGGATTTTTATTATACGGTTATACTGGAGGGTAGCAGATGGATCTTGCGGTCTCAAGTCTCTTCAGATGGCGAGGACGAGGCCCGGCAGCGACTTGTGTGCGCTGTCGGCGCGGCGGCTCTGCCACAGGCACTTGGGCCCTGCAGCTGCCGAGGGGGAGGAGGAAGAAGAAGAAGACGCAGCGTCCTGTAGCTTAGGCAGAGCGCCTGCAATGTCAGCTTTCTTGGTGGAGGAGACGGCGCCGGAGCCGGAGAGGAGGGTGACGGTGAGGTCGGTGTTGAAGTACTCCCTGAGCTGGGTGATCACGCCGTCGGGCCCCACGGTCCAGGCGTGCACCCAGTAGAGCTGGCGCGCGTCGTCGGCGCCCTCGGCGATGACGGTGGACCCGAAGGCGTCGACGGAGCGCGGGGAGAAGACGAACCCGCCGCCGCCGCCGCGGTTCTGTTTGTCGCGCTGGTCCGCGCCGGTGAGGAGGCGCATCATGTGCTGGCGCGTGGGGGGCCCATGGAACCACCACTCGAGGTCGGGCGCCAGCAGCTCCTGCGCCCGGCGCGCGTCGCGGGCGTTGAGCGCCTCGTACAGACGCAGCACCAGGAAGCGGTTGCGCTGCTCCGCCGACTCCCCCCCGGCGAACGCCGCCGCCGCGTCCAGCTCCGCCGTCTCGTGCGGGCGCGGCGACGCCGCCGCTCCCTGACCTCGAGGGATAGCCAGCTCCTGCCGCGTCGTAGGCTCTCCGATCCGATCCGATCCGATCCTCTCCCCGCTCCGCTCGAGGCTGAGAGAAACTGTCGAGCTACTCTGCAACGGAAATGGGTGGAGACGAGGACGCCGTGGAGGTCTGCACGGTGTGTGGGCTGTGGTGAGGCGAGCGGGGTGGTTTATATAGAGGAAGCGCCGCGCCCGGCGCGGCTAAGCGCTAGATTAGCATTAGCATCTAGGTCCTCGCAATTTGGAGATTTGTGCTGTGAAAAACTCTGTTGTCCCTGGATCTCTGTCTCTGTCATCTTTGACCGGCGGACGTCGCAGTCTTGGGGGCTGAGATATCTTAAGATTTCAGGGGGGTGTTAACAGCGAAATGAGATCAGATATCGGGGACCAGCGTCAGCACAGGTGTCATGTTGGAGCGGTGCATGCTCATGGACCTGCTTTTGGTCTCCAGAGACTACTCTTGTTTACTCGAATTTGACTTGATTTTGATTCATTAATATAGGAGGAGGCTCCAGAACGACATGATAGCTTTCCTATGGAAAGTGTGTCTGCGGAACTAATGGTGTCCGCTACTTGGCGTTTTCAGAAATGACACTCGATGACTGCTTTACTCTGCCCATTCGTAGATTTAACTTTTAACAGCCTCTCTTTCAAATTACAAAGCGTTTTGGTCTTAATATGTATCTAGACACAAAAGTACATCTAGATGCATACAGAATTTATGTATTTGGAATGACGAATTTGTTAATTGAATCGAAACAGCCGAGCGATATCAGGAGAAAAGCAGGCAGAGGAACTGAAGAAACGGATCCTTCTCCTTTTGTTTTGTTTTGCCCCCACGAAACAGCGCGGCAGCAGCGCATGACTCATGAGCGGGCGAGCACATCTCGGGGCGTTCGCTTCGGTGTAGGCGCATCCCCATCCCGGGCCACGGTCTCCCTGCCCCTCCGGACTCGGGACTCGGCCCCCGGCACAGAGCCGTGCGGAATGGGCCGTGGCGTCAGAGTGCGCGAGCACTGGCGCTCGGCGACGACGGCAACTCTGGCAACTTTTTCCCATGTAGCGGCGTGGGCGTGGCAGCAGACGTGGGCGTTGTCAGTTGTCACCGCTCGTATTGTCTCCATCTGGGGGCGAGGCGATCGGGGGAGGGCTGCTCCGTGCCGTGTGCGTGTCCCCGGAACCCTGTACCGGTCGAGAGCACTGCACTGCACTGCACCGCCGGGCGCCCGCGCGCACAAGCCACCAATGAATCATATCTTTGTTTGCGTTGGCACCATCCTTCTCGATATACAATGGTTGGTTGGTGCGTCATGCGTGTGCATGCTCCTGCAAATTTCCTTTTCTTTAGCCTTTAGGACCACCATGAGTCTAACACGAGGGATGACCGAATCAAAGCTCAACAGTATAAGCACACATACTTCGTATCACCATGAGTCTACCTAGAGCATGCCCAATGTAGCCGGCTTCATTCATGCCTCCGAGCAAGCGTTGGATGCCATTATGTATATAAATTAGGTGCTCTTCAGTTGGAAGTGTAGCTTGCAGAGATTACCATAGTTATTATGACTCATGGGGAAAGATAGCGTGGGAACCTCAAGATGAAAGTGATAGGTGTGAGAGAAACTGAAAAAGGAAAAATATTCTCTTAGGGGATCACAAAGCAAAGTACTATGACTTGCAACATGTGAATAGTAGTCCTAAATAGCCGTCCTACTTGGTGTGAATCTTTTTTGCTCAGACTAACACTCATATATGCATGTGTTCTGCATGGTCTTAAGTTGAACCCTATTTGAATCATAGAGGAATTATAAGAATCTAAAAAGTAGATAGAGATTTCGAGAATCTATATTTTAGATAGGAATCGTTTTTATATAAGATGAATGTCTAAAATACCCTTCAGATAGTTCTGTGGATAAGTTGAAGAAAGGGCAAAATTGTCTTTTTCACTCCCCAAGAAGCTCTTAGAGAAGGGATACTAAATTATTGCTTTGAATTGCTGGAATACATAGTAGAATTTCCTAAAAGCCTTCATGTTTGGATCATACTCTGTTTTTTTTTTCATCCGGGCTATAAAATCTCAATCGGATCCAAACGGTACAATACGTTTTAGCATATACTTAGACATTGTGTATGTAAGTATATAGCAAAAACTATGTATCTAAAAAAGCTATATAATTTAGAACGGGGGAGTAGCAGGTTATAGTTTCACAGACAAAGCAAATGGATGCCGTAACGTGAATCAGTTATCCGACCTGGAATCCATTAGCGACGACGCGTCACTGCATTTGTAGCAGTACCGGTCACAAACTCACAACATCATATCACTCTTTGTGTAACATTAGGCATATGGCACATCACATCCACAGCAAAACAGCGACTGCTGCTGAAGCGAACATACTAGATCAAGCTGTTCTTCCACCTACTCCTACAGCTACAAGGAATCCTATATTCCTCGGCCATGCTGCGATGGATCCATGGATGCGAGCGCAGACAAGAGATCTTTCGGAAAATAAAGCGCTTGTTGCTTGCTGTGTGAGGGTAGACACCGATGGGACACAAATGGTAAAAAAATTAAAGCCGGGGCGATGCGGCAATGCCACATGCCCCGGTATCTGCAGAGGTAAGAGCATCTCCAACCATTATGCATTTGAAGTTATGCATTTTAGGCAAATTGCAAACCCCCATATGAAAATAGCAAGGCTAAAATCGGGTGATCTCCAACCGGTTATGCAAAATGCCAAGTCCATCATCTTTTTTTTCCCGAAAATTTTGTTTCGCGGCACTCCTTCCCGCGCGGCCAATCGATCCCGCGCCAAACAGCCCGTCTTCGTCTCCCGTTCACCAATTCCCGCGCCAAACAGCCGCGCAGTACCGATCGTGAGCTGCGCAGTTCGTCGTTCCCGTTCGCAGTACCGATCTCCCGTTCCGTTAGTTCCCGTTCACCGTACCAGTTCGTCGTCTGTTGGCCATCAGTTCGTCGTCGTACAGGTACTGCGATCGGCGTCTGTTGGCCATCAGTACCAATCCCATGATCCAATCCCTAAGCCGCCAAAAGCAGCCCAACCCCCAAGCCGCCAACAGCAAAACCCTAAATATCGCATTGATGAAGAATGCGTACCTGGCCGGCGTTGATGAGGAAGGCGTCGTAGATTCGTCCTATCGCGCGCTGCGTCGTCCTATTGTGCGCTGCTTCGTCCAAACGCGCGCGCGAAGCTGGCGAAGGAAGACGTGCGATGCTTCTCTCCTATCGCGCGAAGTGGTGGCGGCGCGAAGGGAAACCGCGCGAAGGGAAGAAAAAAGCCCGCGAGGTGGAACCGAGAATCCCGTGATCTCTATTTGCATAGCCGGACTCCTTTGGCATATATGCTAAGTTTCCCCCTCCAAATGCATAGCTATGTAAAATGCAAAGTCCAAATGCATAACGATTGGAGGGGTTTTTTTGGAGTTTTATGCATTTTGGTAAATGCCAAGTCCATTTGCATAATGGTTGGAGTGCTCTAAGTGCGCATTATTATTGGCGCTAATTTAACAACCCGCAGATACTTTGGCTACTACATTATCCAGAAAAAAGTAAACTTGGACATACACATCAGCTGCGCAGCTCATGTTCCCGGTTCCCCACCTCGTCAAAAGCCAGATTACCCATTTGCCTGCCAGTTACCAAGGACGGGGAAGCTCGTGGAAAGCCGGAAAGTAATTAGGTCCGCGATCGAGAGACGCTGCTGTCACTGTCAGCTCACCGAGGTCCATGCCATCCATTATGCACCACTCGCTGTCAGCAATTAGGTCAAGCTCGCTTTCAATTTTTGTTTGATTTGAGCTGAATGAATCGCGCGCGCGTCTCGTCTGCAATGCAATGTGGCCCGTCAGCGCCTCCATTAGCCAGGGTCACCACGCACCACCACGCACGCACGGCGTCGTAATGTAATGGCCTCCTGCCCGTTTGCCGTTGCTCAATATATAACGCGACCTCTGCGGCCACTCAATATATTTCGCGGCATGTCACCACGGCGGTCGGCGCCTCGCCCAAAAGCAGCTCTCAGCACCAGCAGCAGTTCAGGTTATCCACATATCCTGATCGGCGTCGCCGCCCTCCCCGTCCCCAGCCACCAACCACCAACAACGATCTCGGTGCCTGCGTTTGGGCTCTGTATTCCACTACAACTCTACTACTTGCTCCAGCTCCACCAGCCAACAAAGACAAGGAGTGGAGTGGATGCGTTCTCGTCACAGTTAAAAATGGCGATCATGGCTGTGTAATTTTGCCCCGTGGTGGCAAGAGGAGGTTTGGACAATAGTCTCTGCCAAATCGGTCGGGTTGCCGGCAATTGCGTCGCGTGCGTCGTGGCAGTGTGCACGTATTCAATTCGGATGGTCGGTGACGTCGGTGTACAAGTCATCGAATAGAGACACCGTCCATTTTGACTTAGGACCCGAGTATGTCCAGGCAGTTAATTTACACCTTTGTGCTGCATTTCTCCATTTCGCTACGGAGTCCATTAGCATGGACTTGATCTTTTCTTTTTGAAAAAGCCAGCGGAGACTTGGACTTCCTGAGTGGTAGCAGCATTTATTGTGCCAAAGAAAAAAGGTAACAAGTGGTTTCTTCAATTTCTTTGGTCATCTATAGACATCTCTTTCTCCACGCAGGCAACGACGGCAACGTTTGGGCCTGCTTTGGTTTATGTACCGGCACACCCGGCAGTCTAGGCCATTCTACGCTGGCTATCTTTTTCTCTGTTACAGGCCAAACTATTTCCATATGGGCTTCTTTAGTGGCAGGGAAGTTAGCATTTATTATACTTTTATACCTAATAATAAAGAGACGAAAATTTAGATTTATTTTTTTATCTATCCATTTATTTGGTCCATCTTTCATTAACTATCGGATAATGAAGAGTCTTTTCCGTCCAAACATACCATGCTCAGATAAGTTAGAATAGCTTTGTCTAGCGTAATATGGACTTCGATTCTAAAACGTATTGGGTCAGAAGCTAAAACTCTATATTCCTATATTTTTTAAATATTTATATTAAAAATAGAAAAGAGAAAAAAGTGACAGAAAACATATTGCGTCAAAAACTTGAACTCTACATTCCTATATTTTAAAATATTTATATTGAAAATTAGAAAATAAAAAAATGATGGACTAAAAATCAATCGGACAAAAAATGGAAAAAAAGCAACGGAAGAAAAAAAAGACAAAAAAAAACTTCTGTACGCTAATTAAGAAAATGGAAAAATGGATAGGGTGTGCATATAAGAAAAAAGAATCCTGGAGCACTATATCTCATGCCAGCCAATAGTGACATGTTTGTCTAAATAATAATAAGCCGCCAATAAAGAAAAAAAGAAAAAAAATACTAACAAAAAACTCTTTAAAGATATCATAGGTAATTCAGATAGTTAGGAATCCTAATCCAAATCTCAATAGATTTCTTTGATCATGAGTATGTTAATACGAATACTAATGAACAAATAGAAAAGGATAAAATAGAAATTAAGAAAACTTCTCTTGTCCAACTCAGTTCGCCTTTGAATATTAAATTGTGGAAAGTTCTTTGTCTAGCTCTATTTGTTTCCGTGGCTTCTTCAACTCTTATTTTATTATTTTCAGTATCTTTTTTCATCTTTTGGAGTAAGACTCTCGCCTCTAGCCCTTTTGTTTACTATAACACAAATGGACTCATCGTCATGGGTCGGCGTGACTATATCACATATGGACTCGTTATCATGGATCGCTCTAGCCTACAAACAGGAACAGGTCCTGATTTCGCCATGCCCCATTTTCTTGACAAACATGTACATTGTGGCCCCTTATTGTCCTCATATGCTCACATATGCATGGGGACGGTACGAGCATACATGCAAAAAGGATATGCCATCAATTTTTTTTACCCATGCTTTTTGTTTTTCTATTTTTGTCTTTATGTATAAAACAAATAATAAATATACTTATCTTTTATTAATAAATAAATATTATTACCGCTAAGTTATTGATATAGTTTTGATTATGAACAAAACTTTTTTTTGTTAGAACCCAGATCGACCATTTATCTATTTAATTAAATAATGAGAAAATTCTGAACAAGTTATACGTAAGTACCAGTGCAATCCTCGACAAAGGTTATAGCCTAATTTAAACTATGGATGTTATCAAATCTTTCTATCAAAGTATTTTTCTTTAGATATGGATTTAATAGGATATTATCATATTATTGCTAATACTAATTGATATTATGTATTTCGTGCTCATCAAAACAAATTATAAACTTTAATTTTATATGGAAAGAATAAAACATAAATAAATATGTAATATTTCTATAATATTGGTTTTTTTTCATTTGCAACGTATGGATATCTTTGCTACTCCCTCCATTCTAAATTATAAGTCATTACAAGAATCTTGGAGAGTCAAACTATCTCAAGTTTGACTAAATTTATATGGTAATATAATAATATTGATGGTGTTAACTTAGGGCACTCACAATGCAAGACTCTATCACAGAGTCCAAGACAATTAATTACATATTATTTATGATATTTTGCTGATGTGGCAGCATATTTATTGAAGAAAGAGGTAGAAAAAACAAGACTCTAAGTCTTATTTAGACTCTAAGTCCATATTGTTCGAGGTAATAAATAACTTTAGACTCTATGATAGAGTTTGCATTGTGAGTGCCCTTAGTATCCTTACATTGTTCATTAATTATATTTTTATGTATCCTTACATTGTTCATTAATTATATTTTTATATTATACTTATTTAAATCTTTGTAATCCTCCTATAATTTTGGTTAAATTTGAGATGCTTTGACTCTCCAACATTTTTGAAATGACTTATAATTTGGGATGGAGGGAGTAGTAAAGAAAAATGTAAGAAGTGGTTTCTTCAACTTCTCTACTCAATCATCTAGACATCGCTTTCTCCACGGACGCAGTCAACTTTGTTTTTACGCATCGGCAGGCTAGCCCAACTAGTTTTTTCTGTTAGGCCCAAACAAAGGCCCAACTTATATTGTCATATGGGCCTCCGTTCTTACAATGAGAGGGAAACCGTGCTCGCTGCTGCATGCCACACCGTAGGTGTTGCTCCAACGGCGCCCGCCATTTTCCATTACAGAGTCTGATTCGAAGGGAGATCATGCTAAACGACGCCGCAGCCTTTTTGTTTTTGTCAATCAGGTCCGTGATTATGTGAAGCTATGATCACAGATTTCGTAATTCGTTTGGAGCATACGGTGAGCCGGATCATCCAGTCCACTCATCCTGAGGACAACCTTGTTTGGATCTGCATTTGGAGGATGCGGATAGTTATTAGGGTCCTTCGAACCAGTTGGACAGAACATCTAGCTGAGATCTGTTATCCAGTTGGAATCATCCGTTAGTTTCAGATTCAGACCATCCAGGTTTTCCAAACTATTTTCTTCGTCTTCCTGTAGTTCATTTTCTTGTTTGCTTCCGCATTGTTCCTGTGATCTTGTCCAGGAGTATATCCGATTTGTTGGCAAACCACTGGAAGAGGTTCACGGGTTAATTTCAGGATTTTTAGACCAAGTGTTTTCTTGTCCCGTGAAGAGATGGTTAAGACTCTCATTCAGCCTCTCTCGTTCTTATGGTCCCTGGCATTGGCAACTTGATGATGTATAAAAGGTGTGGATTTGGAATGGTGATACGTAGAAACTTTTCACAAAAAGAAAAGAAAAGAAAAATGGTGATAGCATGATTGGAGAACAGAAGAGGAAAAATCATGGCCGATCCTTAAACTTGCCGTGAGCTATCATCTGGGTCCCTATATTTTAAATCTGTAGTTTTTAGGTCTCTAAACTTGATTTCAGGTCTCGTCTGGGTCCAAACGAATCTTCACTTATTCATTATGTTGACATGGCTTGAATGAAAAATAAAACTTATATGTATACGAAGAGAACTACAGAAGTAGCTAATTCCCAAAATGACTCTACACTAGTATTATGGTACACAGTACACAGCTGCAATATAGTAGGTACTATATATACCGTTGGAGTACAAAGGTGGAGTGCATGCCTACAGTCGGTCCTAGTCTTCTCGCTCCGTTTGCATCAGTGGAGGCAGCGGTGGCCTCATGGGGTGGTACGTGGCCGACCTCTCCATGACAGCGGCTTGGACCGTCCCAGGTCCCAGCGGACTCGTCAACCCGCCGCCGCGCGCCGCGTCGTCCAGCAAGGGCGGGCACGACATGCTCCGTGTGTGCGTCGTGGTGGACGCCTCGCGCGGGAGCGGCACAAGCACGGGGCGGCCCTCCCCGTTGCGCGCGCCCACGACGGCCACGAACCGGTCGTCCTCCACGTCGTAGAAGTTGGCGGTGCGCACCTCCTGCGCCAGCGCGCAGGTCCAGCAGAAGAGCCACTTGGCGCAGTCGGCCACGGCCGCGCTGCCGCACCACCACCACCACCACCTGGCGGAGGAGCGCCCGCCCGGGAGCTTGTAGCGCTTCCGCATCTGGGACCGCCAGAACCCGCCGTAGAGGAAGCCGCAGAAGCCCAGGAGCACGCCCACGCCCACCACCGTGGCGCGGATGTCGTCGTCGTGGATGTTCAGCGCCGTCACGCTGAAGATGAGGAACGGCGCCACGCACAGCAGGATGAAGGTGAAGGCGTGCACGTACATGTTGCCGAACCCGAGGCGCTCCATGTTCCAGCCGAACACGCAGAAGGTGCACGTCGCCGACAGCGCGCACACCGTCCCGTCGTCGCAGCAGTCGAACAGCCCGCCGCTCCACTCCGGGCTGCTCACCACCACGCGACGGTTGTATATCTTGATCTCCACGTCGCCGTTCTCGGCACGGCTGCTGTGGTCCTGCGCCGCAGCAGCGCCTTCAGCCGCCGCCGCCGCCGTCGACTCCTCCGCGTCGGGCTCCTTCCGTCCAAGCGGGCTGTATGCGGTGTAGAGGCCGGCGATGACGGGGCTCCCCGTGCCGAGGCCGTAGCCGATGTTGAGCGCCCAGTCCGGGCGGTCCTTGCTCGTGTAGCTCCAGAACAGGGCGCAGCAGTAGTACTGGGCGAAGCAGGTGACGTGCAGCAAGATGACCACGACGAACATGTGCGCTCGGTCGTGCGGGCGCGCGGCGCCGTCCTTGCAGTACACCTTCCTGATCTCCTCGCGGTCGCCGTCGGGGCGCCACCGGAGGAGCAGCACCAGGTGGTGGAAGATCTTGGGGTGCTGGTACAGGCACATGATGGTGAAGAGCGCGTTGAGGATCTGGTTGATCACCTCCGTCCACTTCTTGCGCCGCTCGTCGTCGGGGATGGCGTCGTCGAGCATGCCCGTCATGAGCATTAAGAGCAGCAGCAAACCCGCGGCCACGAACGCCAGCCAGATGATCATCGCGAAGTTCTCGGGCTTCCTGCACCAGCTCACCGCGTAGGTCCACAGCTTGGCCCACTTGATCTTCCGCACGAACGGCACGCGGAACCGCCTCCGCGGGCGGCGGCGCCCGCCGCTGTCGCCGTCGCCGTCGTCTGAGTCAACCGACTCCTGGTTGTTGCTCCTCCTCCGGCGGAGGCGGCCGACGAAGGTGGAGCGGAGGAACCAGTCCTTGGATGGGTGGGCGCGAAGGAAGTCCAAGAACCGCCGCTTGCGCCGGCTCTTGCTCAGCGCGCCCTGCTCCACTGACGGGATGTAGATATCGATGGGGATGAAGTCGATCAGCCTCATTGTCCCGGACGGCATGTCAGGCTCGCCGTGGCCGACGACCTCGATGATCTCATGCCCGTCGAAGCTGCCATTCGCGTTCGGAGGCATCTCTGTCGAACTCCTCTGCCAGACGGTAGCAGTGCTGCCTCGAGATTTCAGAGCATGGCGTCGTATGCGCTATCTGCAACTGCAAAAAGTCATTCAGATACAAGTGAGAAGCTAAATCTGAATGGTAATAAACTACAAAAGGTTGTCAACAGTCGCACAGCAGCACAACCATAATGACCAAGTCACCGCCTTCGACCTTGACTAACTGTTCCTTTGATTTCTTTGAATGCTGATTCTGTGATTCAGCAGGGTCAAACATGGTTGGCCTACCCTTTTTTCCCACTACGTCGGAGTCGTTGCTACAGTATATATCTATCTATGGTCCGACCCGTGTACAGTTCTGCTTCAGACATGTAGCGCTCCATATTTGATCTGTACAGTGAAAAATTTCATGGATGCAACATGCAAGGGCCATGACGGTGCCATGCATGACCTGGAAGGAAGGAATGTACTGCAATTTCATTTACTGAGATAGTACAGAATAGGGTGCAGTTCGGCAAACCGAATTACAAATTTCAATGCCGGCTTTGGACCACGGCGCATCGTGGCACACAGCCCAGGGTGCAACAACAGCCGTGGCCTGAAGAAGCTCTGAACTCTGTCTGAAGGTACAAGGGAGAACCTAGCTGATGCATCAAGATTCATGAAGCATCCACGGCTCCGGCCGGGGGGCTGTTTGCTTTATATTGCCCTTGTTTGGATATCGCATCAATGCACATGGATTAGGGCATATTAGAGCGAAAATATGGATTGAGGTGAATAGCATTCAAATAAAGCATAGTGGGATTCCTGCCTGGTGCATGCAGGCAGCTCTCCCAGTGCTGGATGAGGCTGCCTGGCTGAGCTGACGTGAGATGGCTAAGCCGCGTCACTTGCAGCAAAGCTACCTTCATGTAAATTTTTATTTCTCACTCTTTTCGGTTATATATACGACGACGCGAAAGCAGCTTTGGTCTGCCACAAAAGAACGCATAGAACAGGTGTTGACAGTATGAATGGCCAAAAGTTTAACGATTTGGTTGCTGTCATCCATGTTACTTAGCTAAATGTCACCATGCACACGGATCTCAGCTAGCGTGGCCGCGTGGGTGGCTGAATGAATCTACTAGGCGGCCTAGCTAGCGCTTTTGTTTGGCAAGCAATGGGGCGTCACTATCGCAGTATCGCTTGAGGTACGGTGGCCAGTTAACAACATTCTGTGGAATTGCTTTTTTCTTTAAAAAAAACGCGGGTGGAAAGGGAGCCATGAAAGAAGAGGGCAAAGCTGAATCCAACAGCGAACGCACGTCGCTCTGCCGATTGCCGAAGATCTCACGCTACTATACGGATGTGCCCCTTCAAATCATTGAGTGGAATGGTCTGACAGGGTTATGCTAGATTTGTTTGGTTCCTTCACTCAAATCACGGCACAAACGTTTATGAAACTGATTAATCATCCCGTCCTTTATTAAAATAAAAAGTACCGGAGTGATCAAAATTTGTCTCAAATACGCCATTCCAAGAGAATTAACTCTCGTGCTCATTTATTAACATTTATATAGACCAGTCACATACTTACATACCATTAATTAGTGTCTAATTTCAACCCAACTATTAAGCTTATAAAATACTATGATAATCACGATATCTATCCACGATTAAAGGATGAGGAAGACTGCATACTTGGCTTACTACGTAATCTGTTCTAGATTTCTACTATAGAATATATATTGTATATTTCAAGACTGGCCGAGTAGAAAAACTAACTAGTGTTAAGGGGGTTATGGAACTTCCAGATACTCATAAATCCATCGCGAGAAGTCAAAAGAAGACGTCAAACGTTGCCAGCTTCAGCTGAAACTGCAAAGAGAACCCAACCATATTTCTACCAGCCCAGCAGAAATTCAGAGTTGGAGTTGGATCAAAACAAAGCAGGAAGGGAATAAGCACACACACCTGAGCTCGATCAGCACCTCATCCCCGCCGCGTCCTCGTCGCGATGCCCGGAATCTAGACGCGCTCAAAGATCTTTTCTGGTGTCCCAGTAGAGTAGACTTCTCTTCTCAGCTTTAACAAGAGCAAAACTTCCGTCTTGTTTGGCTCTCGGCAAAAGGCACCACCGCTGACAGACTCTCCGGATCGCGGCTTATACGCGCGCAGCAGCTGCTGCCCGCGCCGGGTGGGTTCGGATGCCGGAGGCAGGTGAGGTCGACGGGCCGGGGCGCAGCTCCAGCCTCCAGCTATGCTCCCGTCCCGTGCCTCGCGGGGCGAGTCTCGGTTCTTGGCCGCAGTCCGCGAGGGAGGTCAAGCCTCTCTTCCTGTTGAGAGGGGAGCTTGCTTTGCTTGCCCGGGGGAGGGGGAGTCAGCCAGTCAGGCAGTCAGAGTCAGCATTGGCGGGTCAGGGATAGGGAAATTTGGAAAAGAAAAAGAGCGAGCGAGCAGCTGGTGGCCTACGTACAGGTACAGGGGAATTAACGGGGAAAAGCTCCTGATTCCGCGGTTTGGTTGTAGTTTCAGGTCATTGATCAGACGGCCCACGATAGCTTGAGTGTTCGGCGCATGCCGCGCAATAGATTTTCGATTACAAATCTCAAAAAAAAAAAAGATTTTCGATTACACAGAAAAGATTTCCTGAATAAATAAATTATTATAGTGCCAAATTGCAAGCTAGTAGGTGTTCGTTTCCACAAAATTCCAAAACCAAACTAATGCTATGCAGGCTAAATGCTAAGGAAAATAGAGATGGATGTGCATGAAGGAGGGAAGACGACATACACAGGTGGCAGCTTATTAAATCTGTGCATGACGCAGAGACAGCCATGGATGCATTCGTATCAGTATATCCCTAGGCTAGATTCTCCGAAGTCAAGCATTAGAAATTCAGTGTTTGATACCTATAGCAAAAAAAAATTACTTACCTAAGCATCCTCTATTCATTTCAGACACGATATGCATATTCTCTATCCGATTGTGATAAACTTAGGCCTTGTTTACTTTCCAAAAATTTTATAAAATTTTTTAAGATTCTCCTTCACATCGAATCTTATGGCACATATATAGAGTATTAAATATAGATAAAAAATTAACTAATTGCACAATTTATCTGTAATTTACGAAACGAATTTTTTGAGTCTAGTTAGCTCATAATTAGACAATATTTGTCAAATACAAACGAAAATACTACAATATCTATTTTGCAAAAAAAAAATGCAACTAAACAAGGCCTTATCCTCATGTATCTCATTATGCATCCGGTTGACTTATTATTAGTTAAAATTATGCAAATGTACGTGTGTTTCCAAGTGTTGTTGCCATTCTAAATGACATATTCCCTTAGTCCCTAGATAACTAACATCTTTGATGAACATACTACAAGTTTGACTCAAATTATAAAAAATATGTGCAAAATTTGTGTCTCCAAATTAATTTGTTAAAAAAGTAGATTCAAACATCTTTTCAATAATAATAATTATGTATAATAATATTAATATTTTTAATATATATTTAGTCAAAGTTGTTTCTTAGGAAGTGAAAACGATAGATATTTAGGGATAGAGGGAGTAGTTTTTTTTATCCAAGCGACAATTCTCTATCAAGTTACAAAGCTACTTCTAGACAGCTTAGAACAAGTACAATAACAGAATGTAAGTAAACTGAATGCTGAGGTAGAAGAAATGAAAGAGGGGGGGAGAGAGACGGTAGCAAGTTGTAAGCTTAGAGTGGGTCAAGTATTAATAGTGAAGATATAATTATTACTACCTTTGTCTATAAAAAAAATACATTTTTCGTATTTCAAGGAGTCAACGATTTAGACTTTGACTAAATTTTTATGTAAAAGTACAAATATTTTTAATATAAAATAAATAGTTTTAGATTAGTTATATAATATATTTTTATAATAAATTTATCTGGAAATATAAATACAAATATTATTTACTATAAAATTAGTTAAACTTGAGCTTAATTCACTGGCATCCTATAATTGTATTGTTTTATTTATGGAGGGGAGAGTATATGAGTGAACTGAGAGATATAGGTTATAAAGATTTTTAGAGCTAGCACCGATCTGTATTATTAGCCTTAATCTAAACGTATCCAAGTGCAAACGATGATGTCACCTACTACTCCAACTAGGCCTTGTTTAGTTTTAAAAAAATTTGCAAAATAAGAATAGTACCACTTTCGTTTGTATTTGACAAATATTATCTAATCATGTACTAACTAGACTCAAAAGATTCGTCTCGTCAATTCCGATCAAACTGTGAAATTAGATTTTATTTTCGTCTATATTTAATACTTCATGCATGCGTCTAAAGATTTGATGTGACGGGGAATCTGAAATATTTTGCAAAATTTTTTGGCAACTAAAACAAAGCCAGGCACGGTTTCAGATCGTCGAGAGGTCCCGCACTCCAAGACGGACGCGCCGCCGCTGAAAGCCCGAAGCTGGCCGACGAGTATTGTGCGCCGGCCGCAAATTGCTGTGGCCTGTGGATCACTGCTCAGCTTGTGGTTGTGGCAACTGGCAATGGGGCGGTGGCGGACCACGCGCACGCGGCACTGTTCCGGAGCGGCGGTGCGCATGGCCTTTGCACTTGCAGCAACCAGATTGCGGGCAGCGCTGATGTATGCGATGCGTCATGCTTAAGGGACGCTGAGTGCAGGGGTCGCGACAGTTCCCGTTGGGTGCTTAGGCCTCGTTTAGATAAAAAAAAGTTTTTGGATTTTGACACGGTAGCATTTTCGTTTTTATTTGACAAATATTGTCTAATTATGGAGTAACTAGGCTTAAAAGATTCGTCTCGTGATTTACAGTTAAACTGTACAATTAATTATTATTTTTATCTATATTTAATACTTCATGCATGTGTGGTAAAATTCGATGTGACGGAGAATCTTGTAAAGTTTTGGGTTTTTAGGTGTATCTAAACAAGGCCTTAGTTTTTCTTTCTGATTTTCGAATTTACTGCCATGAGTACTCACGTAGAGTGTGCACATCTGCACACTTCCCTCGGCATAGCCTCCGGACACATGTACACGAAGCTCCGTGCCACAAGCTGCAGGCTGATCACCCCTCGCGTTTACTGCCATGCAGTTTGCAGTTACAGCCCGGACAGTAGTTTTTGTTGCGCCGCGTGCCCGCGTGCTCTCCGAGTTCTGAGCTCTCCCGTTTCAACAGCGTGCCCGTGACTCGGCTCACACCGAAGAATAGTAAGAGAGACGACCCAGGGGCCACGGCCAGGCCCCGGGCTCAGAACGAAGGTCAAGCGCAACGCAGACCATTTTATGTTCCAGATTTGCAGTTCAGGATGGCTAAGGCCTTGGCTTTGTTTAGTTCCAATTTTTTTTAGAAAAACGACATTGTAATATTTTCGTTTTTATTTGATAAACATTGTCCAATCGTGGAGTAACTAGACTTAAAAGATTCGTCTCGCGATTTACAGACAAACTGTATAATTAGTTTTTATTTTCATTTATATTTAATATTTCATGCATATGTCGCAAGATTCGATGTAACGGAAAATCTTGAAAAGTTTTGGGTTTTTAGGATGAACTAAACAAGGCCCTTGTTTAGTTCCTTCTAAAAACTAAAAAACCTTTTCAAATTTCCTCATCAAATCAAATCTTGTGACACATGTACAAAGTATTAAATATAGATAAAAAATAATTAATCATATAATTTATTTATAATCTACTAGATAAATCTTTTGAGTCTAATTAGTTTATGATTGAATAATAATTGATAAATATAAACGAAAGTGATATAAAATAAAAATAAATCCAAAAAACTAAACAAGGCTTAGGCACGCGCCCACTCAACTTGACCAAAACAAGGCCGGTCACCTGGGCTGCGTAACACCGCACACGCACTGGACCTGCCCTGCCCGTCTAGAAGCTGCTGCTCTTGTCAAAATGTTGGACCTAACCGGCGGAGGGTGCGAAAGGTGCGCATCGACTTCCACCGTCAGGCTGGCCAGTTACGAATTTCTTATGCCGCTGCTTGCCTTGTTTAGTTTTTAAAAAAAATTACAAATTTTTTTAGATTTTTCGTCATATAAAATATTACGGTACATGCATAAAGCATTAAATATAAATAAAAAATAACTAAGTGTATAATTTACCTATAATTTGCAAGACGAATCTTTTGAATCTAGACTTTGTTTAGTTCTGAAAACTTTTTAATTTTCGGTACTATAACATTTTTGTTTTTTGATAATTATTGTCCAATCATAGACTAGACTCAAAAGATTCATCTTATAATTTATAGACAAACTGTACAATTAATTTTTGTTTTCGTCTATATTTAATGCTCCATGCATGTGCCACAAGATTCGATGTGACGGAGAATTTTGAAAACTTTCTGGTTTTTGGGTCAACTAAACAAGGCTTTAGTTAGTTTATGATTGAACAATATTTGTCAAATACAAATGAAAATAATATAATGCTCATTTTGCAAAAAAAAAATGAAACTAGTGTCTTGCTAGCATGTTCTGCGCACGACTTCGTGATTTCCTCCTGTCCAGTGTCACTCCTTCCGCTAATTTTCCTTCCGCGACGGCTATGTACGTCTGACCACAACGTACCACGTGCCCGTAGTGGCGTGGGTAGGACTTCGCCATCATACAAAAATGTAGGTTCGGGTTCGCTCGAATATAAAACCATCTACACTGTACGGCATGTATTTCTATACAGCAAATACTCACGTCGCAGCTTTAGACGGGAGTGTGTTTGATTTGAGTGGAATAACTTCATTCCTTCCGGTATTACTGATTGTTACCTTGGAGGAATAAGATGATGATACATCAACCCATTTTATTTTACAAACTATTAAAAACAAAAAGGTAAGGGTTATTTGGAACACGGGAAAAAATAATCTTCGTTCCTATATTTTTTTGGTTTTTTTCGTGTAAAATTGAATTAATTCATGTGAAGTTCCTATGTGATTACTGTGAAATTCAAGCGTTCCAACCAAAGCCCTAAAGAGTAAGAAGATGATGGATTTTCCTCAAACCAAACGTCATATAATACTTATGAATAATCTTACTATTACTAACATTGGTGAAGGAAGGAAGAAAATCAAGATACAACCAAACATCATACAGAGTATAATATTATAAAAATGTTTTTTTATTTGGATTTAGTAGTAACAATCGTTTAAATATATTCAGGAGAGAAACATGATCCTTTCGCTTAGCTTATCTGGGAAGAGGGTGCATACACGGGCCTAGAGGTGGTCGTATTTCTGGGTCAGCCCACACCCTAGCTGGCACAAAAACGGCCCGGAGTAAAATCGTGATGATGTTTTGTTTTAGGAAAAAGTCACTTTAGGTCATCAACTTTTATAAAAGTCTATTTTTTATGTTTGAACTCTAAAACTGGATAAAATACATCATACATCATTTACCTTCTAAAATCATGCACATTATATCCCTAACATAGTTATGAACAGTTTTGAAAATGGTTTTATCCTTTTCTTTTTTATTTATTTCAGCTGAATATTTAAAAAATCATACTAAATCATATAAAAATCATAGAATGGAAAATCCATTTTTGGTGGACTTTAGATGAGTAGATCTACACATTGAACATATAATATTTTATACTTTAGTATAAAGTTTTTGATGTAACTTTAGATCTATATTTTTTGTAATTAATTGGAATAAATTATAGCTACAGTTTCTATGAACCAATTGTGGGGCAATTTATATGGTGGGCTAATTATTGTATGATTAAGTTATAATAAAAATTTCATACTCATTAGATCAAGTATTACTTAGTTATAGATTTATTTAGGTTTATGCTTGTTAAATCTGAATAAATCTATAACTACGTTATATATGATCTAATGAGTATGAAACTTTTACCACAGTTTAAACATACAACAATTAGCCTAACATAAAGATTCACCATAATTGGATATAGAAACTGTAGTTATGAAGTATTCTAATTAATTACAGAAAAATATAGATCTAAAGTTACAACAAAAACTTTGTACTATAACATACTATATTATATGTTCATTGTGTAGATCTACTTATCTAGGGTCCAACAAAATTATATTTTTTACTTTATGAATGTGATTTTTCAAAGATTCAACCGAAATATTTAAAAAAGAAAAAGATAAAATTTTCTTCAAAATCGCTCATAACCATGTCAGCAACATAATATGTACGGTTTCAAAAGTTGAAGGATGTATTTTATCTAATTTTGATGTTTAGTGATGAAAACAAACTTTCGCAAAAATTGAAGGATCCAAAGTGGACTTTTCCTTTGTTTTAAAAAGGAAAGACATGCCATGTTGAACGCTTGATAAACCATAATAGAAAGTACTGTTGACTGCTTTATTGCGAGAAAAACAATGTTGAATATTCGACTATAAGTTTAAGCGAACAAAGACAGCATCAGGTCTAGGCGTGAAATAGTAACGCATCCACAGTTCCACACCAGAACGTGAGACCCGTTCCGATCAGCTCAGCCGACTCGCGTCCCCCTTTGCTGGAACCGTTCGCCGTCTAGTCTGTCTGATACCACCGCAGTTTCGCCGGAATCGTGGGGGAAAACACCAGGCTTCGTCAGGCCCACCGCTAGGACCTCCACCAGATTTCCCGAGCGACAACACGTCCTTCAAATTGTTAGGCTGCTGCTCCCCCCGTATATCAAAGCTACGAGCCAAACAAGTTGCCACTTGTGTTTCTGAACTGCAGCCCCCGTCTGTTCCCGGACAAACTCTCTGGCGTCCCTAGCGCTCGTTTCCCTCCTGCTTCTAGGCACAAAAACCATGCACTCTTGACGTTTCCTTGTGAATCGATGCAGGAGGCTGACTCCTTTCTATAAAATTGGGTTGCAAGCGCAACTGAACCGTGTGCACTGGTCTGTTACGCTGGATGATGCAATGCAACTGAGAGAGTTGAGATCCTTACTGATGCTCAGACTCGACGATGATATATATACATGTAGATGTAGTGTACTATGGTGTGTTTGTGCAGGGTGGAGAAGCAGGACACGTGAGCGACCATCCAGTTTCCATCGCTGGCTCTCCGCTGCGGGCGCTGCCGTGCGTTGGATCGTCGTTGGGTGGTCGCTCATGTGTCCGTCCTCTCCACCGAGCACCGGTACATCCGACCCGTTTGTTTCTCCGTCGATCGGCCCAGCACCGGCGCAAAGCAGGGAGCCTCCATCGCGGTGTCTGTGGCTGTGAGTCCAACTGCAACAGCATTTCACTCACCATTGTTCAGCTCCAGGTCCAGGTGTGCCATGGACGCCAGAAACGTTCCCTGACGATCTGTTCTCTCTCTCTCGGGAAGGCCCAGCCGAGCCAAACAGGATAGCACAGCCCATGAACTATCAAGTCAAGTTCATTTGCATAGGCCACGGCCCGTGTAAAAGAATTACATGGACCCTGGGTCCAAAGAGATACGGGTAAGCCCACGGCCCGCGTAAAAAAGCCACATCGCTCCGTACTCCCTGTCTCCCTCCGTGTCCCTCCAGTCGCCCAAGCTCGACGTCCCTACCCAGCCGCCGCCGCCTCCTCTCCTGCCGTCCGTAGAGCCGTCGCGATGGCAGCAGCCCCTGCCGGTGCCCCCGCAATCACCGCCTCATCCTCCTTTCTTGCTTCGCCGCCGTTCGCTCTCAAGTAGCCGACTCCTTCCCTTCTTCCCGTCGCAGCATGCGTTTCTTTTCCCCCGATGGTTACGTCTAACTGTGACTCGCTTCCAGGGCATCGACGACTAGCCACCGCCGACCTGCGGGGAGAGTCTCCGTCAACATCCGCTGCGTCAGTAGCCCGCCGGCCGTCGACACATGTACTATTGGTTTCCATCCAGTTCTTTGAAATTCATGTTTAAGCTCTAGACTAGTTTTCGTTTTAGGCATCCAATCTAATGCTTCAGATGCTATTTCGGAATATGCGGCAGTATTCTTGGTTGTGATACGCTATAGTAACTTCTAGGTTTTTTTAGAGTTAGAGGGCAGGATCGCCCGCGCCCTTTCATTTTCATAAAAGGCCTAAAACATTCTGTTACAGCACTTTAATAACTCCAAACCCCAGCACTCGCCAGCACCAGGGATAACTACTCAACATCCAAAGTGAGGAATAAAAGGAGCAGCAAAACAGAGTTTCGGAAAAAGCAAACTAGCACAAAAGCAGACCACCCTACTCGAGCCAGAAACAACTCACACTACCATTACACCATCTCCAAAGCAGCGTTAAACGGCCACCACCATGGTCGTAAAGACGACATTTCGCCCACCTCCATCTTCTCAGGCTGAGCAACACCCCATTCCATGTCCCTGATAGCTTCATCACCAGAGAACTTCAAGTGTCTTCCAGTGCTGCATAAGAGATCCAGAGCACAGTCCTCGCCGCAGCCTTGATTTTGTTCAGGAATTCCAGCAGCCGCTCTTTCTTTTCTGGCGCGCATAAAACCACCCAGTTCTGAAGAAGCCCACCTATCTGGAAGAGTAGCATTTCCATGCCTCTCCATTCAGCATTCTGAAAACAAATTTCATTTCCATGTTTCCAAATACACCAAAGCACCCCAGAGGTAATAATATTTAGCAAACCATGTTTCTTACTGCTAAGCCAAAATTTCCCTATTTCAACTAAGTTACCTCCCACTTTGATATTGAAAATCTCAGAAATCATTAACAGCACTGTTTTGCAAGTACACATTCAAAAAACAGATGCTGCACAGATTCTTCTTCTGAACAAAACAACAGTACTGTACATTGTAATTTCTAGGGGCGTAATCGAGTGGACGGATATTACCAATCTCATATTTCTTTTCATATTTTCTTTCGGATTTGGACTTTGGAGTCTGACATGGATAGCTATGGATATACAAATACGAATACGGATTGTCTTGATTACTATTACGAAAAAGTGTGTATCGAATACGGGACGAGTCAGGTGTGAATAATGTCAGTAATAAATATTTCTTCAGATATTGGGTAAAAACAACATTCACTGCACTAATTTGATCACTCCATCTTTTGCATTTTGCCCAAAAATTATTGATACATAGTAACATCTTTCTTGTGTATTTCCATGTACAATGTTCAATGTTTTCTGATCGGCTTATCGTTTCTAATCGGTCTAGTAGCGATCAGGACTATCAGGACGATTAATCGATGGTCAGGACGATTAATGGACCTCTGATCAGTCTAATCGTCTATATAATTGTCCAGCATATAGCAGGACTATATCATATATGTATGGTTTATATACCATCTTCATGCTCCCTCGGATATATATCATGATATATATATGTATGGTATATATACCATATAATCGGTCTCATCTTCGTGCTCCCTTGGACCCGCAGCCTCCAGGTGGGGAAGAGAGGAGGCGACCTTGCAGTTGGAGCAGAAGGGGGAGGGGGAAGCAGGCAGCAAGGAAGAGGGAGGAGGAAGCAGCAAGCAGCAGCAAACAAGCAGCAAGCGGCAGCGGACTGCTTGGATTGGAACTGGGAGGGAGTGAGATGCACGCTGCAGGCTCAGCTGCTCAGCAGATGCACGAGCAGCAAGCTCAGCAGCTGACGGCTGAAGTTGGGAGTGGGGACTAAGGAGAGAGAGTGGGGGTGAGGTATATAAGAGAAACCCTAATGGGCCTGGCCCAAATAAATATAGCCCAGGCCAAAAGCAGCCCATCTGCCAATTTAGCTCTGATCGGCCAAGAGGCTTGATCGGACGATTAATCACGGCTAATGAACGATTAATCGGACGATCAGGTTTCTGATCGAATCTTAGGCCCTAATCGAGTGCTAACTGCTAAGTACCAATAAGGATGATTAATCGCGATTAATCGGGCGATCAGAAAACATTGGCAGTGTTCCTTGATTATAATCTAATAAGGGGACTAACAAAGGATTGAGGGATTATAATCCATATCTAATGTGGGGTCCACAGCAACAGCATAGGGTGCAGGAAGCAACGCCCAACGTCTGAGAATTCAGGATGGGCTGCTCTTTTGTATAATTGTAACTATTTGTATGTTAGTCAACGTCTGAGAATTCAGGATGGGCTGCTCTTTTGTATAATTGTAACTATTTGTATGTTAGTCCTGGTATAATGTATAATATTTAAGTCTAAATGTTAGCCGGATATTGATTTGATATATCTGACTAAGTTGTCAGATATCGGATATAGGACGGATAATGGTTAAACTGTACTCCCTCCATACTAAAAAATAAAGTCGTTTTGGACATCGACACGGTCTCCAAAGTACAAATTTAACTTCTTATTTTATAAAATATTTATCGAAAAGTGATATATGTATATTTTTATGAAAGTATTTTTTAAGACAAATCTATTCATATGGTTTTCACATTTCCAAACTCAACAACTTAAAGGTTATTCATGATTTATATTCCCAATGTTTGACCCAATTGCCCAAAACGGCTTCATTTTTTTGTAAGGAGGGAGTATTTGTATTTGGTATCCACAATAAATAACCATATTTGTATTTGATATCCAAAGAAAATTGCTGATATCCAAATACTATCCCACCATTTTCGGATGGATGGTCAGTTGGGAAATATCCATACCATTTATACCCCTAGTAACTTCTTGTTTGGTCGATGTTGCATTCGTTAAGGAGTTGCATGAAGATGTTGTAGGAACAGAAATATGAATATTGTTTGCTAACATTTTCTTTCTGCTGTCTTGAAGCTTACAAGACTAATGTCCCGCGCAATGCTAACATGGCCAAGCTCCAAGCAGGATATCTGTTTCCTGAGGTTACACATCATTCCCATCTTTTCCTTTTGTTACTGATGCTATTCTGTTGGAGATTTGGCTTCTGATATTATCAATTCTTGACTATTGAGCAGATTGCCAGGAGAAGAGCAGCTCATTTGCTGAAGTATCCAGATGCCAAGATAATAAGCCTTGGGATAGGTGACACTACCGAGCCCATTCCAAATGTCATAACAAATGCCATGGCAGAGGTATCTTCATGTCAAACTACTGTCCTTTCAATCATATATATATTCAACCCACAAAAACATCCAAGTGTTCCAGTACTTTCAGTTTTATGGTTGAAAAATCACTTATGCATTTGTTGCTGCTGAATATCTCTCTTACAATTACATTATTTTTTATCTGTCTATTTGTAAACACAGAGAGCACTTGCCTTGTCAACAATTGATGGCTACAGCGGTTATGGAGCCGAGCAAGGTGAAAAGGTACCTTGTGGTGTTATCAGCAATTTTCATTGCATTAACATGCTAATTCAGATACTTATTTAACAGCTATACTGTGTGAAGCTTTACATAAATATATTTCATGGAGAAATTTGGATACAAGATTGGTTGCCTTTTATTTAAAAAATATTTGAGGCAGATTGACGATCTGTTGATTAAAGGATAACTGTTTTTATCTCCTTACTGTTATGATATCTGATTCTCTAATTCATAATGTATTAATTTTTAGTTTAAAGACCAATCACATAAAATCCCTCTGATTAATTGTTGTTTCCTTAGACTTATCCTTCCAAATGCTTGCATAGTTGCACATTTGAATTACTTTGCTTACATGAATTAATTTTTAAGTTTTCAATCATATTTGTAGTTTTCTCTTTGCTCTGTTCTTGTATAAGATCCTTCAGCGTCATAAAATGTCGTGCTGATTGCTAATGCAGAAACTCAGAGCAGCAATTGCTGCAACCTACTATGCGGACCTTGGTATTGAAGATTCAGATATTTTTGTCTCTGATGGTGCCAAGTGTGACATATCTCGCTTGCAGGTACCAAAAAGATTTGACTCTTCCCTTCTTAAGTTTACAATTCATTTTAAATTGTTTGTTAATAATTTTCCTGATTCAATATTACAGGTCCTTTTTGGATCTAATGTGACAATTGCGGTCCAAGATCCCTCATACCCTGTAAGAGAACTCTTGAATTAATTATAACTCTCAGTTACTTACACTTTCATATTAATGATTCTAAACTTATGTGTGATGATTGTAATTGTGATATGTTGTTTTGTCATATTACTTATGGATTAACTTCTACCATTTTACATATTGTCTATTGAAATTAAAGCAGGCCTTTCATTTTGACAGGCATATGTTGATTCAAGTGTTATCATGGGCCAAACTGACTTATATCAGCAAGATGTTCAGAAGTACGGAAACATTCAATACATGAGATGCAGTCCAGAAAATGGATTTTTCCCTGATCTGTCAACTATCCCTCGGACAGATATTATTTTCTTTTGTTCACCCAACAATCCTACTGGTGCTGCTGCATCTCGGGACCAACTGACCAAATTAGTAAAATTTGCAAAGGACAATGGGTCCATCATTGTCTATGATTCTGCTTATGCAATGTACATATCAGATGACAGCCCAAAGTCTATCTTTGAAATTCCTGGAGCAAAGGAGGTAGGCAATATGTTCCAATATCATACTGCATATTGCAGTGTTTAAAATGTCTTGGTCGCATGGTTATCCTAAAAATTACAGTGCCAGTGCTATGAACACCGTATTCCCCTTTGTAAATAAAACTGCACCTTTTTCATTGTGGTTTTGTTTATGTGCAGGTTGCTCTTGAGACAGCGTCATTCTCGAAATATGCTGGGTTCACTGGTGTCCGTCTAGGTTGGACTGTTGTCCCCAAGGAGCTCCTTTTCTCTGATGGACATCCAGTTGCTAAAGATTTCAATCGCATAGTCTGCACTTGCTTCAATGGTGCATCAAACATTTCACAAGCTGGTGGTTTAGCTTGCCTCTCTCCAGAGGGTCTGAAGGTAGGATTCCTGGTTCTTGGAATTCGCATATTGCTCTTCTACATTGTTTGTTTTATCCAATTGTTCCTGTGCAGGCTATGCATGATGTTGTTGGCTTCTACAAGGAGAACACTGAAATAATTGTTGACACATTTACATCACTTGGATTCAACGTGTATGGTGCGAAGAACGCTCCTTACGTATGGGTGCACTTCCCTGGCCGCAATTCGTGGGACGTGTTTGCTGAGATCCTGGAGAAGGCGAATGTGGTTACTACTCCTGGCAGTGGATTTGGACCGGGTGGCGAAGGCTTTGTGAGGGTCAGCGCATTCGGACACAGAGATAACATCATTGAAGCTGCAAGGAGATTAAAGCAGCTGTACAAGTGAGCACCGATGCTGCTTCTGTGCCCTCGAAAGATGGTATCAATAAGAACACAGCAGCATTTCGGACACCAAAATTCGCTCGCTGAAGCTGCTAGAAGATGTTAGAAGTGAGAACATGATTTTTTTGGGAGCATGATTTTCTTTTAGTAGGCTTTCGTGTTGTGTACTACATTCAAACCATTTCCAACTCTAGACAATGCTTGTTGTAGTCCTGAGACTCTTCAATCACTGGCGAAGTGTTTATCTCGTCTGTGTTCGTTTTTGTGCCCTGCTGTTGCTGTTTCTTAATCCATATCAAATTATATGACGTTTGACCACTCGTCTTATTTAAAATTTTATGCAGAATATTACTTCTTTTGTCATGGTTTTGTTTATTAATAAAAGTTCTTCAAAAATAATTTAAATTTAACTATATTTGTATAAAGTTTTTGAATAAAATGAGTGGTTAAACTTGAGATAAAAAAGACAAATATCTTATAATTTGGAATGGGGGAGTACCGAATGGAGTCGACACGTTATACACGCAGAGTACACGTAATTGATTAAAAATGTCTCAAATCGTTTCTTTGCATTTAAATAATTATTACTGGCGGTGGTACACCAGTATCTATGGAAGTTGACCATCTAGAGAAGAGGATTCATTGGAGTGAGAGCCCTAATTACCTCGGCATGGAGAGAAGCGAATCGTTGACCTCGCAGGATCAGTTTTGTAATTTTCCTGACACAGGATGCTGAAGAATCATATAGTTTCCAGATCCATATGCAATTTTCTGCAGCGATGTTGTTCACACTACACGGATGCGTAATTCTGCTGGGATCCTATAGAAGGCAGCATGATAGGCAAGCCAATGCCCGGTAAAGGAAAGACCATAGTATCTCCAGTTATTTGCACAACCCACATTAAGAGCAGGTACAATAATGGACTTATAGCCAAGCTCATGCTGATGTGGAGGAGAGAAGAGAGGAGAGAGATGATAGCTTGGCTCTTATGTAAGCACCAAGCTGGGCACGGATGCATAGGTAGTAGTGGGCCCAAATAGCAAGTGTTGTGAGAAGGAATAGGAAAGAGAATGTGTTTTAGAGACAAGTATGAAACAACTTATTGTATAACTTGACTCTAATCACTTGACTTATAGCCAAGCACTTGGCTCTATTATTGACCTTGCTAATATTGGTAGTGATTCCATCGACAGTAGCAATCAATTTTGAAACCAAGGAACTGGTGTCACTTCTGACAACAATACCAAAGAAGTCCTGCTAGGGAAAAAAAAAAGGGTTCTGGACCCCGTGCTTTCCAGAAAACAAACAGCATCATGCCACTACATTGACTACAACCAGTTGCATTACACTGTGAGAAACGCTGTTAAGGTAAACTCGTCACGATGGTAATGGAAGCAGGAAGCTTGCAATACAAAAGTCAGCATAATAGTATTTCTAGAAGAACAATCTTGCCCAGTATGATAACAAAATGCATCCTGCAAGCTTTTGTTTCTTCATGTTTACCGGAGTTTACATCAACAACGAGTACAAAAAGAATGGTATGCAACACAAAATATTCAACAATGGTGAGATGCCTTAACCCAGTTACAAAGCATCCATCAACCAAGAACCAAGTTCACATAACTCCACAGTTAGCCATCAATGTCAATGGAAGATGTTATCAACAAGGACAACATAATTGGCTCAATGGTGGATAGCATCAATCCCACTTAAATAATATATATTGGATAAGTTAAAGATAAAGCTAAGGACAAATCATGACAATGGAAACTGAAAGTAACTCCCGCCTCTGCATAATATATATAATTTTTTAATGAGAAATTTGAGCTTGTATATACACCAAAACTGTATCTAGGAACCCAACAACCACTAATAGTAAGGCAAAGAAGAGAGCAAAACAATTGGCTCACAAGATATGCTATCCTATCCTGTGAAAGAAGACACCAATATCACAAGAATAATTCCTTCGAGGCTTGATTTAAGGACACCTACATGGTACTGGCACACATAAAAGAAATCCCCGCAATAAGAGAAAAACAGGAAACTATATTGAAATCTATCATGGCGACCAATAACCTGAGTCCATCCATTTAACTCATTTCTACGAGTGTAAGACATAACTTATGCCAATAAATAAACATAACATCATTTCTCCTAATACCTCACATTACAACAAAGATATCCATCCCATGATCCCAACCCAAACTTCTGTTACCACCAGATTCTACAAAAAGAACACTTTGGATTTAGACCCAACAGGATCTAGAACGAACCAACAAAATAACAAGTGGAATTGTACTCTAATTATCATGTGGAAGTCTTCACAGCCTTGAATGCCGGATGAAGCAACCCAAGCTCATCCTTTGTCTCAAGCGGGTTGCTGGTCTCATTCCTGATCCTCTTCACTCTCCTGCTTGCAAGTGACTTGTGAGTGAATCCATACATCTGCAAGATCTGGTTATCACCAAAATTGAACGCACGATCCATATTCTTGAGGCATCGCTCGACAGGGTAGTCTCCAAATTTGCCACATGGCTTGCACCCGACAAAGTGTGTGACGAGCGGCCACCGGTGATCGCCGAGCCCTGGCTTGTAATTCTCAAGCATCTCCTCATACCTGTCGACCAAGATCCCCCAGTAGCCATGAAGGTAGTACCCATTCTCAAGGTAAACCTTATCACCCCACTTCTCGCGCTGCGTTGCGAGGATGTACACCATGGCCGACTGATCATCGGCCTCGAATACTGGCCGATCCTTCAAGGACTTGGTCAGCACTTTGCCAGCCTCAATGCGGACAGGGCCCTTTGGCCCCATTGGCGCCCAGGTATCCAGCATGTCAAGTGACCACTGGCAGTTGCGCAGCAAGAAGCTGCCGGTGTTTAGCCCAATCCAATTCTTGTCGTCGTAGACCATCTCGTCCCAGCCGTGCATGATCAGATTGTATGGCCCGTAGCGCTCCCAAGGGAGCTCGAATGCCATGTCGGTGAACATGGCGTCAGAGTCCATCCACCAGATGAACTCGAACTCCGGGTGCGCGAGGAGCAGCGCCCGCAGGAGCGGGAGTTTGGCCCAGAAGCCGGCCATCTCGGCGTCGAGCAGCGCCATGTTGTAGAAGACCTCGATGCCGTGGACGCGGCAGTAATCCATCTTGTTCTTGATGGACTTGAGGAGGTAGTGGTCCCCGACGGGGTTCTCGCAGGGCTTGGGCGAGGAACCCGTGACGAGCAGCACCCGCGGCTTGATGTCGTTGAGGAAGGGCGGCGTCTCCGGGTGGCGGCGGTGCCAGGCGGCGCGCTGCTCGTCCCAGTCGGAGATCTTGGGGCCCAGCGTGTAGGGCGGGTCCCTGAGCGTCCTCGGCGGCGGGTCGGGCTCGTCGTCGCGGCGGACGGAGGAGGAGGACGACGTGGTGGTGGTGGAGGCCCTGGACCTGGCGTCGTGGTGCTCGGCGAGCGCCCGGTGCGGGTGGGAGACGAAGTGCTGGCGGAGCTCGATGAGGTCCTGCTGCGGCGTGCCGAAGCGGCCGGCGCCGACGGTGCCGCGGAGCACGACGACGGTGAGGAGGAGGCAAACGACGGTGAGCTTGGCGTTCCGCGCGAAGCGCTGGATCTGCCGCATCCGGCGCTCCCCGACCACCCGCTCCGCCCACATTTTGGCCCTCCGATCAAACTCTCCCCGTCCCCTCCTTGCAACCAACCCAACCCAAACCAAACACAGGGACAGGGGGAGGCGAAATCGAAATGCAAGAGCCAAGAGGGGACCTAGCCGGACTCGGTGCGGCGGCGAGCAATGCGGCCGCCGCGGGGCTGGAGAGAGAGTGGTAGAGGGGGGGACGAGGCGGAGGAGGAGGTTTTGAAGCGCGGACGCGGAAGAGGAATTAATAAGGGTGGTGACGGTGAGTGGTGCCGGCCCCGCCCGCACGCCCGCCCGCGAGTGAGCGCGCACGTTGTGGGGGGAGGGAGTCAGGGTCAGGGAGGCGCGCCTCGGGGAGCGGATTGCGTTGGCTGTCTGGGGGAGGTGGGCGATGGATGGGGGAAGGGAATCGAAATCGAATCAACCCCGCCGCAGATGGGGGGAGAAGGGGGAGGGGAGGAAGAAGAAGGCGAGGAGAGAGAGAGGGAGGTGTGGAATGAAGCGGAGCGCAGAACGACGCGGACACGAGATGCGATGCTTCTAGGACACCTTTTTCACCACCCCCGCTGTCGCCTCGCCTGCCTCAACACGGTTGGTTAATTAAGGAATTGATCGCTGTTTACCTTCTTCTGGTTTCCCTTCATGCGGTGGTGGGTCCATGGAGAGTGGGCCCCGGGGGAACGTGTATGGAGTACAGGCACCATGGAGGTGTCGGTTAATTTGTTTGGATTATTATTAATCCGTTGATTTCCGTCTTGACTGTGGCATGGAAAAAAACTTGCCGAGTTTGCAGATCGATTGATGGGTGTCGGGTTTTGACTTTTGATGAAGTTTTTAGCGTGTGGGGCAATGCATTTTACCGTGTGACTTGTCAGAACTCAGAACCAGTCGGGGGCATCTGTGTACTACTCCTACTTTTCGTAGTACTACAAGGAAAAAGAGCAATGATGTTTACAGTCATGGATGGCGATGGCGATGGCGATGGCGTTCAACTAAGCCTTTTCGCTTGTCTTATCAATTATATTTTTTCTAACGGTTAGTAGTGTTTTTTCTTATAGTAATTTCAGCCATCAGACTAGCGAACAGGCTCTGGAATTGTCAAAGCTCAAAAGTAACGTGCATAGGAGTACTACGTTACAAGTTTAAAGTAAACTTAAGTACAACAGTTTATAGATGTGTTGCAGTGAGTATGTAGCGTTGCATGGAAAATGACTTGCTGCGATGGAGACGCGCAGCGGAGAAAGGCTAGTAGCAGTGGGCGGCCATCCCTATTCGCTCGTTTGCTCGGTGGCAGCCAGTTGTAGACAGGCCAGAGAGGGAGATTGCGCCTGCACATGACGCGGTGACTTTTTTCGCCAACGTCTAGATGACAATGACAAATCTACCCTCGTCTCCATCTGGGCCCACGTCCTCCGGCACCCTGCTCCACGGTAAACTTCCTCTCCACCCACCCCGCCGACATGTGGGTCTCCATGCCATCCTAGTCCCACTTGTCACCGGGGAGCAGAGTGCGTGTTCTTGGCAGTACTATGTACAGAGTGATCTGGGCGTGTCGGTCGTGGAGCTTTCATTCACTGCTCGTCAATTTGCTTAACGGTGATGCGACGGCGAGCAATTAAGGGACAACCATGATTTAGAACTCGCCATTAGGGGGTTGTCTATATCAGCAGATTTGGAGTTGCTACAGTCCCATAGTCCAAGCCTTGTTTAGTTCTCAAAAGATTTTGCAAAATTTTTCAGATTCGCCGTCACATCAAATCTTTAGACGCATGAATGAAGTATTAAATATAGACGAAAATAAAAACTAATTGCAGAGTTTGGTCGAAATTGACGAGACGAATCTTTTGAGTCTAGTTAGTACATGATTGGATAATATTTGTCAAATACAAACGAAAGTAGTACTATTCCTATTTTGCAAATTTTTTTGAACTAAACAAGGCCCCATTTGTTTATACGTTTTCGATCTGGGTAGGTGTGAGCGGCGAAAATTGTATGCCTAGTCACGTGACATCACCTTGACCGAGAGCTATAGATGTACATTCGGGAAAAAAGTAACTATATAATTTATGTAATTAAAGTTAGCTTCATTTTGAATTTGCTATGTCCATTTTTACACATCATATTATATTTGTCCTAAATTTCGCTTTTACTGAAAAATTATGTCTGAAAGTACTGTTTGCTGATTTGCTGTGAAAGAAAAAAACACTATTTGTTCGTTGAAATAGTACAACTCATAAAACAAGCGAACAAGCCTTGACTATCTATTTTGAAAAAAAAGATGTTATAGTTTCATGACACATGAATTATATATTGTGAAAGTATTTCTTATAGCGAATCTGAAAACATAAATCTTTTGTGATAATCGATATAATTCTATTTATTCAAATTGATGGATGGTCTCTTTAAGTCTTTAACTAGGTTTTTATTATAAAATATGATTAGTTTAACTATGTTTATTTGATATCATAAATGTTAAATTTTTGTATATAATTTGGGTTAAACTTTAAATTATTTGACCTCTTGAAAAGTGAGAATTATATTCTGCTATCTCATAAATTTTGGCAAATCAATGATAAAAACTCTCTCCAACAGTTTGCTAAATATGTTTGCCAAAAACCTGGACTTGCTATCCTACTCATCCGCGCGCGGACTTCTACACGCGCGGACTCGCCGCGTATCTCGTCCGCGCGCCGTTCGTTGCTGCGAGTTGCTGCCGTGCTTGCTGGTGCCCTGCTGCTGCTGCCTGCTGCTGAGCTGCTGGCGTGCTGCTGAGCTGCGTGCTGCTGCTGCTGCTGCTGCCTGCTGCTGCCCTGCTGAGCTGCGTGCTGCTGCTGCTGCTCTGCTGAGCTGCATGCTGCTGCTGCCTGCTGCTGCCCTGCTGAGCTGCGTGCTGCTGAGCTGCTGCCGTGCTGCTGTCTTGTTTAGTTCTAAAAATTTTCAAGATTTTCCATCATATCGAATTTTACGGCACATGTATGATGCATTAAATATACATGAAAACAAAAACTAATTGCACAGTTCATATGTAAATCGCGAGACGAATCTTTTAAGTCCAGTTACTCTATAATTGGACAATGTTTGTCAAATAAAAACAAAAATGCTACAGTGTCAAAATCCAAAAAAATTTGCGAACTGAACAAAGTGAAAGAGTGTCCAAAGTGTTCGAAAGCTAAATAAAATCTGCTGCCGCACGGAGGCGACGTCTAGACGTTAGGCACGGGCAACAGATAGATGGGTGTTGGTAGTTGGGGTGTGGGCCTTCTTTTTTTTTTAATTTGGCAAGTCTAAATGGCAAACTATTGGAGATAGTCATTTTTTTCACTTGCCAAATCTTTTATCAAGTTGCCAAAACTCAAAATATGGTAAATAAATTTTAGCAAACTGTTGGAGATGCTCTAAGGCCTTGCTTGTTTGGATTTCTGGAGCTAACAATTAGTTGCTAATCGTGAGCACCTTTCCATCCAAAAAAATCTAGCAGATTGTTGACTCAATATTCAATTACCCCCTCCATCTAAGAAAGAATGCAACTATGAGTTGCGTGTCAGTTAAAATGGTTCATGTTTGATTAAATTGCTAATGAATAATGTTCACATTTATGGCTCCAAATCATTTTATTTATGAAAAAATATTTTGTAATTAATCTATGGTATTTATTTGATATCATGAATACTAATAGTTAAGTTAGAATTGGTATTTATGAAAATATATTTTGTAATCAATTTTTATCTAAAATTGGTTAAAAATAAGATACTAAAATGTGACACTATGTAAGAATTGCATGGGAGTAACAATTATCTTATTAGTTAAGTCAAACCAGCTAATAGTTAGCTAGCTAATAAATATTAGCAGCCAAAAAAAATCCAACCCGGAGCTAAGTACAAACATTTAAGCAGCTCTATAGTTGATGAGAATCACTTCTCCATTTAGGCTACGAGCTATAAGCTCAAAAAATCTGCTCTCCATCGGTCCTCACCACTCCTCGTCAGTATAACCACTAGAACCTCCTCGGAATTAATTGTCACATGCTCTCCACCTCTAGGTTAGAGAATCCAGAAATGAAACATACGAATTAGAAAGAAGAGCTTTGTCAAACTGAGGCCTTGTTTAGATGCAAAAACTTTTTAAAGTTTGACACTGTAGCATTTTCGTTTGTATTTGACAAATATTGTCCAACTATGGACTAACTAGACTCAAAAGATTCGTCTCGTGATTTACAGATAAACTGTGTAATTAATTATTCCTTTTATTTATATTTAAATATTTAATGCTTCATGCATGCGTCCAAAGATTCGATGTGATGGAAAATCTTGTAAAATTTTAGAATTTTGGATGTATCTAAACAAGGCCTGACTCTAAAATGATCTCGCCTTTAGGTTCGTTGCCAGTTAGCACACCCCGCGGCGTGGTAGCCCGTAGTAAAAGTCAAGTTCTGTCTGCAACACGTGATTCTCGTAGCGTTTTGGGTCGAAAACCTCACACGAGTCATGGTTCCGATGCTACCAGTACCAACTAGTATTTGTTACAGTGATGATCTCTGGCGATGCGTCCGTCTCTCTGGGCTCCGCTCTACTGCTCTTTCGTTCAAAGGGGATTTGACTCTTGAATAGAGACGATTATACGTATGTGTTATACTACTAATAATATACTAATAAAAGTGCTTCCTACCACCGCCGGTCGCCGTCAACGAGGCGCCAGTGCCGCCCAGGAACTTGCACGTACCCAAGCGGCCAAGGCCGATCTCCATCTCCATCTCCATTTCTTTATCGCGGTTTGTTTACTCCGGCCGGCCACTTGCCGGACCATGCCGCGGCGCTGGTACATGATGATGGCAGCAGAAAACAAAAAAGATATACTACAGCCACCAGTGGATCCGAGATTTCTCAGAGCTGTGAGATCTTTCCGGCCGATTGATGCTTTCCGTGCCCCGCTTGCCCGCCAGGTGTGCCTACTCGCGTGCGCCGCATCGGTGCGAGGCGACCCCAAAGCAGAACCAGCAGAATCATCGCCAGTTCGCCACCACGCCTTCCGCTCCGTGGAATCAGCAGCGGGCAGGCGTGAGCATGTAGCCTAGCGACCTCCCTTTTTGTTGGCTTTCTTTGGCTGCCGGCAAGGGACGACGGCGGCGGCTCGGGCCGGCGGTTCCGCGTCTTCTTCCGGCTGCCTCGTTTTTTTATTATCCTCGCAAAAGGCCGGGTACCGGCAGGTTGTATCTGATTTCCGGTGCGCGAGCGAGCCTGAGTTGCCTAACCGGTCCATGCAGTGTCGCCGGCTGGGTCGTCCAGTCGTGCAAGGGACGCCGGCACCACGCCATACGCACTAAAAGGAATACTGAAGACGTGCGTGCGTCAATCGAACAACGAGCGCGTTGCTGCACACAAATGGCAGCGTTGTGGATGGCGTCGTCGAATCGACAAAACTGTGGATATTGGCAACTGAAACATTCCACGCCTAAAAGGCCCAGGCCGAAGAGGACGCTCGCGGGCTGGTAAACACCACTGGAAGATAAACACATATACCCTAATTCAAAATCAAAACTATGGCCGTGTTTAGTTCACTCAAAAATCAAAAACTTTTCAAGATTCCCTGTCACATCGAATCTTGCGGCATATGCATGAAACATTAAATACACATGAAAATAAAAACTAATTGTACAATTTATCTGTAAATCGTAAGATGAATCTTTTAAACCTAGTTAATCCATGATTGGACATAATTGTTAAATAAAAACAAAAGTGCTACAATGTCCTGAACCCAATTTTTTTGGGAACTAAACAAGGCCTATATATCAAAACTTTGGCCAATGAACCATCGTCAGAAAGGTTTACATGCATGTGATGTGAGCACCTTCTGAGACTAAGGGAACAAAAATATTTGGTTTTACCCATCCGAAAAAGAGCATACCAATGATCTTTTTTTTTTTTGATGGAGAAGAAAAAAAAACCCCAAAGATATTAAGTGAGAATGTGAACGCTATTAAACCGCACATGGTGGCCACCACAAAAATGGAAGTATAGGCAACTATTTGCCATCACGTCTACATGGGCCCTGGGGTAGTGCCTAAACGGACCAAACGCAATGTAACGAGCACCAAGCATTGGGTGTCTGGGACCACGGACAGAAGATGCTCAACTCCGGACGACCAATAGACCTGGAAACATTGAAGCCAACCCTACCCCTATCTCAAAAATTATAGTACCAAAAGGTGGTACGTACTTGCAGATGATTCCTGTCAACTCCCTAGCCATACAAGAAAGCATAACAGAAGTTAGTAAATGCACTTTGGTAATGCAGGTCAACAAGGTTAGAGGTTTAATATCAAGGCTTTATATTTGGTCATGGTGTAACGCAGGTCAACATGGCCAAAGGTTTTATACTACATTTGTATTTTGATCTAGCTGAGGATTGAACAGACTACCCAAGATTTCTCCCAGCCCTATGGACAACCAAACTATCACCTGGGCATGAAAGAGTCACATGAGAGTACTTCCATAAAGGAGAAACCACCCAAAGCAACTTAATCACAGAGTGGCCCACCTAGGATTGAAAAGGCAACCGAAGATTTGTATTTTATAAGTCAAACAAGCTATAAAGTTTGGTTTTGAAATTCTCTTGTGATGTACTAGGCAATTAATCTTGGGAATTTTTCTGAACTTCTCATCCACATTTCATGATTCTTTTTTTACTTGACTCGCACTTCCACTTGATGCGGCACAATTCACTAATACCACAGATAAAGCCCACCAACTCAACACTAATTACAAGCCATTACATTGCCAAGACCAACACATTTGATGGACAAAGGAGTCATGAACTCTTAGATCTATGTATAAGAACTTAAAGTGCAATATTCCGTTTTGACTTAATTCTTCCTCCGAAGCTACAAGCCACTTCACATAAATGCACATGGTTGGGAATTGTTATATTACAGGCCTAAATTTTGAGCAGGCAACAATCTTATACAACCGAGAGAATTCACAACTTTTTCTATAGTCAAACAATAACAAAATTGCCTATTGCCTGAACAACAACAAAAAATCAGGCACCTAAAATATAGGACAAGTGGAACTTATAATATCTACACTAGGCAACTATTGTCTGCTGGTATCGTTACCCATGATTGTCAAGACATAGGTACAATGGGACTCGCGAAGCTCTCACTACTCACTGCTCTGAGCATCCCAATCTCCAATTCTACCGATGGGTGTATTTATTACTGAATTGTTTTTCTGACTTTCTGCAAACTTGTTAACACCTAAATTGTTGCTTGAAGATTTATTGATGTTTCATCCTTTGTCTTACAAGCTGATGACACATGTTAAGCCTGTAAACAGACCTAACTACTTATAACAAACAGAAAGTGACTATTAGTTTGCAACACAAAAATAGGTGAAGTTTCAAACCTGCAGAACTGGACAGCAGTTACTCCGAGGAATAGGTAAACATTATTACCGCCTCGTGGTTGTAGGGTACAACTGAACCCAAGCAAATTCCTCTTTGTAGCTAACACTTTGGTCACATGACCCTTGACATGTGTAGACAGCAATTGTTGCCCAATCAAGTGAGTCTGGTTGATTTCCCACACCAAAGAAATAAAGCAATTGTGGCATTAACTGGAAAACAGAACATATATGTAAGTAAAAACCTTTTTTTGATCCTAACTATATCGAGAAGTTTGAAAGGCAAAACTAAAACAGACTATGTTTCAGAACAGAGGGAGCAACTAGTATAATGAAATATGGACTGTGGTCATGAACTAGAAATTTGGCCAACCTGAAACTCATAGCATAATGGACCTCTACAGTAGCTACATGATGGGATATCAGCATTTGAAGGACACCCAGAAGATAAGGCCCAGAGAGGTTTAGCATTTGGTTCTCGACAATACCTGCATAATACACATGTTATGTTTAGCATTTGGTTCTCGACAATACCTGAACAATACACTGTTATGCACATACTGGCAACATTTTCCCATTTTAGAATAAAGTATGCAATGCAAGTAATAAATTCAGGAACGATAGGGCTATTTTCCCAAAAAGACAAGGCAAAATGCAGATGGATTCATTTCTAAACATGGTAAAATGGAAGAGAAATCATGCAATCAATGAGATATCACCTCAACACTTGCTTTGGTTCTCTTGAGACCCGCTCTTGAAAAGATGCCCAGCATTTGTTGTCAGCATCAGCCTACCCAGATAGCAGTAAATAAACACAATGATTGATGCATAAGAAGTCCAACAGAGATTATTCCAAAGAGAATTAAGAAAGAAAATGGGCCCAAAACCTCAAATTGATCCATCCACGACTGCATCATAGCATCGGGTTTCCCATGTCTTTGCATCACCAACGACTTTGAGTTATTTTCATCACCACTATCGGAATCAAAAGTACCTTCATAGTCTATTTTTATCTCAAATTCTAGCCAAGAAGTGCTAGCAGGAACTGAAAGTAGACAAAAATGTGAGCACAACACAATTCAAATGTTAAGAGCACAAATAGCTTTAGTAATCCATACATAATCACCTTTTCCTACAGCTGGCAGAACTGAATTTGAAGCAGCAGAAGAACTTATTATCTGGAGGCAATCATTTTTATGACCAGTACGCCAATGCAGTGCCTGAGAAACAGCAATCAAGAACCAATAATCCAAAATATATGTTTGTGTCAGAAACAAATTGATGGACGCTAAAGTTCGACATACATACCTGATGTTTCTCAGAACAGTATCTTGCTTTCTTGCAGCTACTACAAATTTTATCACCTTTCCAGGTACCACACCAGTGGCATACAGGAGCTGGCAACAAATAAGTATTTGAAAGAATTTAGTAACATTTAACTGTTTGACAGCCAAGGGACAAGTGAAGCTCATTTACCAACAACAGTGGACAGATTGCAGGATTATAGCTCATAAATAGTAATGTGACAGGTCAGAAAGTTCTAAAACAGCAATTGTCCTATATTTATGTTAAAGCTTACACACTTCCAAATAAACTTCTTTTGAACAAAATTTGCATGTGCCATAGGTCCCTAGCCACTCCAAATGTAAATAAACAGAATGTTTCCAAACGAGAAAGCAAAGGTAGTAGTTGACATGGAGAAAAGGTTGCACACTGGCAGAAACAACTTCAAGAATTCAAGTCCAGAAATCCAGAAGCCACTATCAAACATATATTCTCAATTTCACATATTTATACAACAGCAAGTGTATGATACATAGTGTCAACTGCTATGCAACAGAAGAGAACACTACCTCCTGGACACAGTGGTTTGTCAGAGCCATCATACTTTGGAGGTTGAGCTGAGTAGAAGGTGTTACTCCGTGGCAATTGGCAACGGAAAACCTTCACGCTGGAACACAATCCACCTCAAACAATCAAAATCAGAAGATTTCTGAACAAAACCATCACAGATACAGGACTCTCTTCACCTTCTACATGGATTCCCATGCTTGTGTTTCCATTGTTCATGTTGATCTCGAAGCAAGCACGCCATGGATGGGCACATGAACACGAACAGCGTTCGGTGGAAGGCTGCTACATTGTCTTCAATTGGTGCATAAATCTAACCAAAACCAAGCCCAATTGTGACCAAGTGGACATCCAAACAATAAGCAATCGAGTCCCACAACTTCATTGCACACAAAGAAATCACCTGGAGAACGAACTGCAGAGGCTCGCCACAGAAACCGCAGCAGCTGGACTTCCCCGACGGCAAGTTCACGGGGTCCAACCACGCCTGAACAAACCCACACAACCCTCGCATCAACACTGCGACTGTACAAAAAAAGAAAATTAACTACTGGAATTAACACGGATTGGCGCGCGCACCGGGATGCCGCCGGCCTTGCTGGGGAACAAGTGGCGGAGGAGGAGGCCTGGGTGCTTCGGTTTGCTAAGGACGCCAAGCGTCACTTCCACTTCTTCATCCTCATCGTCGTCGTCCTCGTAATCCGCTGCAGCGGCGGAGGGGCCTGCTGGAGGGGGCTGGTGCGGGACCTCGGTCTCGTCGTCATCGTCATCCAGGGAGGTGATACGGAGGCTGCTAAGCTTCTTGGCGCTGGACTCCATTATCGGCGGCGGAGAGGGGGCGGCAGGAGTGTTGCGGCGGCAAAACGGTCGCTGCCTCGCTGGTTTGGCGCAAAAAAAAACCCTAGCCCGACCTCAACACGGTCCGGCTGGCTTCAGCCGTGTGAACTGACCTACAAATGAAACCGACCGGGCCAACATGGGGCGACCGAGCCCAAACGGCAGAACGGCGCGCGAGGGTGAGTCGGGCTTTGGTTTGGCTGTCCGGGGCGTCCGGCTCCCACCGCCGCTACCGCATTCCTCCACAAAACCCTTCCTTCCTTCCTCCCGCCGCCGGCTAAACCCTTCCTTCCGCCGCCGCGACGACCACCCGCCGCGGGGCCAACCATGGCGCCCGTTGCGGCTCCGATACGCGACCTGCTCACCTCCTTCAGCCCCAGCGCGGACTTCCTCGCGCTCTCTTCTGGGGACGGCCGCATCAAGGCATGGAACCTGGAAACTCGCGGTCCTCGCCTTAGCAGGTTGGCACTGAAGCTATGGGCTACCTAACACGCTCTCTTTGCCGTTCGCGCAGGTATGGGACGCCGTGCGGGGCCGGCTGCAAACCGAGTTTGCCGACATCCCGGCAGTGGAGGCGGGCGCGGTCCCGGTCGCTGAGTCGAAGCGCGGCCACCTCGCCCTCGATTACACCTGCATGAAGTGGGTACAGCTTTCCAGCAAGGTGAGCGAATCCACCCGACCACCCCCCATATCGAGATGTTACAGCTTGTTATGTTGGGATGCGCCCTTATCACTTGCTTACATTTTTTTTTCTTAGCAGAAGAAGAGGAAGGCTGGGAGCTCACTGATTGTGCTTGGTACAGGCAGTGGGGATGTGCTGGCACTTGATGTCGCTGCGGGCAATTGGAAGTGGAAGGTCAGCGATTGCCACCCTGGGTAAGTTGGTGTTTAACCTCTTCTTTTATTTCAATTCAAGTGGTAGGGGAAATACAAATTCAGTTGTTGAAACCAATAAACCACAATTGAGTACAGGATCATCTATGGCCATTAGGCCTGTTCATGGGTTTGGTCAAAACCGATTCACCCCACAAACCAATCCATGGGTTTACTCATTGCAGAGTCAAAATCACATCCTTGGATGGGGCTTGGTTCTCGGTTTACAACAAGTCAAACCGGCTAACCCATCCTTGGTCATCTTCAACCTTTGGACTGCCACACAGAAACACTCCGTCAAGTTGCTGCCGCTGCCGCTAAGAAGACCGCCGTTGATTAGCAAATAACTACATTCCTGCAGCGGATGGTGGTTCCACACTGTCTCCGCTGGCCCAGCCCAAGCCAACCCATAATGGTAGCCAGTATCTAATCTGGGCAAACCAAAGCCAACCCAGTCAAACCACTAGCTGCAGGCTGGTTTCCCAAACCTGCCTAAACCGTGGATGAACAGGCCTAATGACCATACTTACAAGTAACATTAAAAATGGATGTTGTCAAGCATACTCATATTGTATCTTTGGCCCTGTCCCTGTTGGGATTTTTGCTGCTAAGGTTAATCTCTGAAAGCTTTATCTCAGTTATGCTCACTTACATTGGATTACATTTTGTGTTTAGGGGCGTGACGGCTGTAGCGTACTCAAAACATGGGCGGAGTGTGTACACGGCAGGCGCTGATGGCATGGTCTGTAGGATTGATGCCTCTGATGGGGCTGTTGTTGGGAAATTTAAATCTTCTTCAAAGGCAATATCTGCATTAGCTGTGTCATCAGGTATCTCAACTGTGAAATGACTTCTTAGTTTGTTACTTTATTGGCTCTACTGCACT